>NC_069500.1:886584156-886809156 GCF_027579735.1 Bombina bombina
AGTGTTTATTGATGATGCCATCTATTTATCAAATTTTAACAGTCCTTTTCATATGCACACTTTCTGAGGCACCATATCTTACTGAGCATGTGCAAGAGTTTATACATATATAAGCCTGTGATTGGCTGATGGCTCTCACATGATACAAGGGGGAGGGAAATGGAGAGAAATTTTGAAATTTATCAGAAAAAATGTACTGCTTACTTGTAATTCACAGTGAGGGTTAATAAATTGGGGTCAATTTATCAAGTTCCGTACGGAGCTTGATGCCCTGTGTTTCCGGCGAGCCTTCAGGACCGCTGCTCCATAACCTGACCGCCTGCTCTGAGGAGCGCGGACAGAAATCAACCCGATCGAATACGATCGGGTTGATTGACACCCACTGCTAGCGGCCGATTGGCCTTGAATCTGCAGGGGGCGGCATTGCACCAGCAGTTCACAAGAACTGCTGGTGCAATGATAAATGCCGACACCATACGCTGTCGGCATTTATCGCTGTGCAGCGGCAGGGCCAGCTCAACCATGGGACCAAGCACTTGACAAGGGGCAGCACTATATTGACTGAGTCAGTCACTGTCAGACCCCTGTCTTCTGTCTCTGTGTGGGAATGCACAAAGACACAGAATCAACCCCTTAATTCTTTCCCACTTTCTGAAATTGTGCATAAGCATTGGTTGCATGCAGGTAGGCAAGCTTAGTAATGTCAGTGGCCAGGCTAGTAGGTTGATATGTTAATCAATAATTTTATTATTGGGGGGCGTCATTGTAATCTCGGACCCAGGCAGCACAATGTCTTGAGCCGACCCTCTGCAGCGGACATAATCCGTTAAATCGGATCATGTCCGCTTGCACTTACATAAATTGACCCCATTGTTTTAAATTGATTTGTTAACTATGCAATTCTAATGTATTAAACAGTTTTTTAAGATTAACTATATGTTGATTTTTACTTTCATTTTGGTTGTGTGTCTTTGGCTTCCTTGAAGGTCTCTGAAAATCCATGTTAAAAAAAAACAAAAAAACTTCTGTGTTATTGCTTTAGCATTTTGTAAATTAATTAGCGCTTCCTTTTTTTAAATATTGTAATCACTTTGAAACAACCTGACAACAATGTTTTTGCACAATAATTCAGAGGTTTGGAAAGAGATCCACTATTTAAAACTCTTGTACAAGGATTCATTTTCAATATGCAATATCTGAATTTTTGAGGTTCCTATAATAAAGTAAGCAATATTGGATTATATTAATTAGGTTAAAAACCTGTTTACACCTCTCTCTTGTGTTTACCTTTAACTTATTATTATTACTATAGTATGTAAAGCTCCAACTTGTTATGCAGTGCAAGAAAAATTGTCAAAGACTTTAATGCAAATGATATCATAACAGAAATAACAGTTTGGAAGAGTAATGATCCTTTTTTTTGGTTAGCAATAACTTCCACAAGAATAGTTTCATAACTACACACATTAACCCCCTCCCCTTCAATCTTATTTACTTTAAAGGGACAGTATACTGTAATTTTTTTTCTCTTTAATGTGTTCTCAATTATCTATTTTACCTGCTGGAGTGTATTAAATTGATTACAAATAACTTGTTTAGCTTTATTTTGTCATTTGAAATATCTGCTTTTGCCTTTTGTTTCCCCGCCTATACTGAACATTTTAATACTTAAGTATTCGCTATGGAAATGCTGTGTTAACATAACCTAGAGAATAAGTTACACTCCCATTAGGGTGGTCATAGACATAAGTGCTTAAATGTTAGTTTTCAATTGTTCTCTCTTAGTATACAAACAAGAGATAACATAAGGAGGCTTTGTGTGTGTGTGTGTGTGTGTGTGTGTGTGTGTGTATATATAAAGAGTGATAATGTAAGGAGAATTAATATGCCTGCAAGCTCAACACATTTTAACGGATTGTTCAAATTAAAAAATAAACAATTTCCTATTCATTTTTTACTCTTTAGCTGGTATAACAAATTCATTGAAAACCCACTAAGGGGAATCAAGTTTTAAAATACAAATATTTGTATTCTTTTTTTTTTTTTTAACAGTTTCAATGGGCATGACAAGCCGTTCTAATCATGCGGATTGTGGCCTTTGTGCATGCGATGAGCCGTTCTCATCATGCATGGGTACTGCCATTGAGAAGCTTTTTTTTGGAAATCCCCAACACTACAGGCTGGGGATTATTGGTGGCCTAGTGGGTGGCAATCCCAAGCCTTCAATGTGGTAACATCACAAAGGGGCAGGGTTAGTGTAGCTGCAAGGGAGCTGGGTAGGGGAGTTGAATCAAACCCCTCTTAGCAGCTACAGATGATGAATTTGAAAGAGAATTGATCGATAAGCATCAAGTCCCCCAAAAGTAAAAAAATAAATAATAATAATAATAAAAGCCAATACATGGGGTTTAAATGAGGAGGGCACCTTTAGTGATACAAAAAAAAAAATCTAAAATGGGAACAGAGCCCCAATAAAGTTTTTTTTTTAAATATAGTAGACAATTCCTTTTTTTTTAAATATAGTAGACAATTCCTTTTTTTTTTTAAATATAGTAGACAATTCCTTTTAAAAAAAAATATAGTTGACAATTCCTTTTTTTTTTTAAAGTACATTTTGTCTGTGTAGCCAAGTGACTACTGCTGTGACAGTAATCAAAAGGGCAAGTAAATGTGCTTTTATTTCTAGTTGTTTTTTTTTTAAAACCCCAAAAGTCTTTATGTTTCAAATTTGGATATCCTTCATAACAATTTAGTAAGGTGATAACAGTAGCCACCTTGCTATTTTCACTGTTATTTGCTAAAATATACATTTTTTTTGTATACCCCCTATATAATTAGTATGAGTCACTCAATAAAATATGACTTACAATAGAATTTAAAGTTAACAGGCTTGGCAGGGAAGGGGTTACATTCATGACAACCAAATAAATCCCTATAAGCTTTGATACCCAATGATTCCACTAACATAATAAAACAATATAAAAATAGACTACTATGATTACCGTGAATTCGAAATCTTTATAGGCAATAGTACATTGTTTGCCTCCGATACTTTTTGTAATATAGTCATTATGCTGTGGATAACTAGAAATATTTTTACACCAACATGTCTCCTACTACTACTACTACTACTAATAATAATAAATACGTTAAAAAGTGCACACACATTTATCTTCAGATTTTACAAGCAAGAGATCATTATAAAACTATTAGACCTATTCATTTAATTTTCATAAACAAATACAGAGACATCAATAAAAGGTTTTTAAAAAAGCAATAATGAATAAATAATGTACCTCCAAGCTATTCTAAGTTTACTTTATAATTGTACATATATACAAAAAATAGTATATATTATGTTTTGTAATTATCATTGTAATTAAACCCTTTTAATCTAGTTCAATATATTTCTTTCAGAGTATAATTTGAATTTTTAATCTGAGAAATATTGAGTTAACAGTACATATTTCCATATTTCAGGGGGATACAATTATTTTGACTATATTTCTGTAGTTAATTGTTCTGACTTAAAGGAACACTGAACCCAATTTTTTTTCTATCGTGATTCAGATAGAGCATGCAATTTTAAGCAACTTTCTAATGTACTCCTATTATCAAATTCTTTTCATTCTCTTGGTATCTTTATTTGAAATGCAAGAATGTAAGTTTAGATGCTGGCCTATTTTTGGTGAACACACTGTGTTGTTCTTGCTGATTGGTGGGTAAATTCACCTACCAATAAACAAGTGCTTTCCATGGTTCTAAACCCAAAAAATAGCTTAGATGCCTTATTTTTCAAAAAAAGAAAGCAAGAGAATGAAGAAAAATTGATAATAGGAGTAAATTAGAAAGTTGTTTTTAAATTGCATGCTCTATCTGAACCCTGAAATAAAAAAAATTGGGTTCAGTGTCCCTTTAAGCTTCTAAAATATAAGTAACATTTTATAATAATGAAGAAATAATGTCCATCCAAGCCATTCTAGGTCTAACATGAAATTGTAAATATATACAAAAAAGTATAATGGGCCAAATTACAAGTGGAGTGCTAAATATCGCTTTTGTGCGCTAGTATTACAAGTTAACATTGCTGGAAAGCATTGCACTCATTAGATAAATTAGCGCTCCACTTGTAATCTAGCCCAATATGTATTATGTTTTGTAATCAATTAACTTTCTAATTAAACCGTTGTAATCTAGTTCACAAAGAATTCTGTCAGAGTAAAATTTGAATTTTTAAACTAAGAAATAGTGAGTCACCAGGAAGAACATATTTCCATATTTCAGAAAAAAAAATGTTTTGATCGTATTTCTGTGGTTATGTGTTTGGTTTTTAGCTTCTAAAATCTGAGTCACCTCTTCAATAGACCAAGGACAAATATTGAAGGTGATAGGACATATTTTTTTTATATATATGTATATTTGCCAGGTTAAACATATCCTGATCTGTACCTTTTGATATTTTACATATTTTAAATTTTACTGTCTGTGAAAGTCTGTGCTTGATGCCAATGGAAAATGTACAATGAACAGTTTAAAGGGACAGTTACCAGATCCCTTCGGCAAATACCAAAATTACAGAGTGTGCTTCTATGTATTACTTTCCAGATTTTTTTTAAAAAACACCACTCTAGTTTGTAATTGATGTACATATATAATAGACTAAACATTATGACTTTAACTAAAAAAATAATAATAAAAAAAAGTAATTTGCCCTATTGTATTGCTACAGGTTACAGTGTAAAAAAAAAAAAAAATTTGGGCCTTATTAAAATATTCCTTAATACAATGTAATCTCTTGAAAATTACTGAATCAATCACAACTTGGCCATGAAGAAAACATTGTCCTATATATTGAATGCCAAAGTGACATAGCACTAAAAGGGCCTTGAATACTGTGAGATTATTACTGTAGTAGCTCATTTATAACTGTTCCTATATGTCCTCAGCAGAGGAGATAAAAAAAGGCTTTTAAACCTTGAGAAATCTAGGTTACAACTTGGTGGCTATCTGTACTTTGTGGAGACTAAAACATTACACTTTTACACTAATAGATTTTAAAAAAATGTATCTAGATATTATTCTGAGGCTAATATTTAAGTTGAATACATTATTATTTCTTTTTTTTATATTTTATTTTTATGTATTCAAAACAAAAGTGCAACATTACATGAATTGTACAATACATAGTGAAACATTAGAAATAAGTTCCTAATACATAGTAATGACTCAAAGAGCACGAATGATGATGACAAAAATAATCAGTTTTGCTCAAAAACTAAAGTACATATTTGAGAGCAGCTAATAATGCTTGAATTCTCTATACGTTTAAAATAATATCGATGTGATACATTATTATTTCTACTATATTACTGTTTGAGTGTCACTTAACTAACATCAACTAAGAACAAAAATCTTGAGAGGTCAAGAACTCATCTTTATATTCCAAAGGAAGCTTTGAATCACCACTACCTTTGCTGTGTAATTTTTGCGATGGTTGATATTTTTAATTATTTTGAACTATTTTATATTAAAGGAATACTGAACCCAAATTTTTCTAAATGCAGCTACCAATCAGCAAGCGCTATCCAGGGTACTGAACCAAAAATGGGCCAGCTCGTAAGCTTACATTCCTGCGTTTTCAAATAAAGATACCAAGAGAATGACGAAAAATTGATAATAGGAGTAAATTAGAAAGTTGTTTAAAATTGCATACTCTATCTGAATCATGAAAGAAAAAAATTGGGTTCAGTATCTCTTTAAGGGTACTTTTTGTACATAGGATTATTTTCATTTTGGCAAATATAAAATTATTGTCAAGTGAAAAAAACAAATTCTGTCAAACTTTATTCAGTTGCACTTTATTTTAGTCAAAAAAGAGAACTAATCTTTATCTTTGTTTAAAATCAATTTTTTTTCACATTTTAATTTTTTTTTTTTCTGGACAAATATGTTAACTTCTTTATTTTTTATTCTTTTGATGAATATTTAATTTTATTTAAACTGATTATCAAAATTTTTAAACATTGGGAGGGACGCTAGTGTTTCTTTGACTGTTAGATAATAAAAGGAAATTAAAAAAGTCATAAAATAAAATGTTTAATTATAAGCAGGGCCGCCATCAGGGGGTGACAAGGGTGACTCCTGTCAGGGGCCCAATGAGCCACCAGTGGATACTACAACAGAGTGCTAATTGAGCATTGGAAATGTTATTACAAGGAGTAAACTATTAGCATTTGAGAGGATTTCTGAGTGTGCACTAAACCACTATGCACAGTGTGAGACAGACTTGGCACTTTGTTTGCACAGTGTGTGCCTGAGTCAGACGACAGATCACTTTCATTTGCAGAGGAGGTAGGACTTACTTAGCAAATGTTTTTTATTTCTTTGTGCAATTTCGGATTGTAACTTCAGTGTGGTAGTAGTTGTATGGTGGGGCCAAGGGGTCCATAAAAACAATTTTTTTTTAGCAGCAGTGTATTTATGATTATTTGGCAGTGCTGTAAAAATTCTATTTTTAAAACCATGCAGAAATGTTTCCTCCTCAATACACAAATCGTAGGTGCCCTTTTGGCAGATATGCATTTTTATATATATATATATATATATATATATCAAATTTAGTAACGGAGGGGAAGCAATCGCTATGAGCTTTTACTAAGACAAAAGGTGACCAACCGGTTGGCTTCTAGGCTAGTACTGGTATGGTCTTTGAATATATCAAATATATGGTGCAGACCCTTATATAGAATAAATGAGTTTACATAGAAAGAATAAATCCTGGAAAGAAAATACAAAAGACCAGGATGAAAGACAGGGAATTCAGCACTCTTTTTCAAAATTAAACTAAAGCTCAAAACCTTATTCAAAATGTGTCAACCTCCAAGGCTTGTGTAGCTGTAAAGGAGAGAACTCTCTGGCACTTACTGTAAATTACATACATATATACAAAGATAGAAAAACGCAAAAAGACCCAATTGGTAGATATGATCTCTTTATATGAATATCAAATAGCATAAAAAATACAACATATTATGTTACAAACCTGACCGGTCAGGGGATAGTGTCTATACCAAAACAGAAATTATAAACATGATATGTGGTTATTGTCACAGGCCTGTGGAGCCATGTGTATAAACTGCAGGATAAGAATGGGGGACAATAAATTGACTACTACACCCTACTGCTTGCGGCACCTTAGTATGTAAGGCTATATGCCGGGCAGATTACTATATGGGATCTAAGTAGTTACAGTTAGTGTGCCCCAACACCTATGCAGAAATAATGATGTTCTTAAAGACTGATAGCACATATACATGTAACTATAAGATATATTTGTGGGGGACTGAAATACAAGCTACTACACCCAGCTGCTTACGGCACCTTATAGGGTTAAGGCAAAATGCCGGGCAGGTATATGAATGGGATCTAAGTAGGTTGTGGTGCCGTGCCCCAAAATATGTACAAATATCTTATTGTCATGCAAACAAACAATTTAGCACAGTAGTATACAGCCAGCCTCGCTGAGTAATTATTTTGAGGTAGCTACTCTTGCTATCGAGTGAGAATGTCCCTTTGGAGAAAGGTTATGCAAGCTGAGAAGTTAGCCATGAAGCAAATACAAATAAATGCAGAAAGCACAAGGTTTAGCCTCCGTGTTGTGTGGTATTAGTAAGCTTCAAGCGCATATTAGTAGCATTCCTTCAGGGAGTGTTTAAAGTATACTCTCTCAACAGGGTATCATCATCCAAGACAGTCAGTAGGCAGCCTATTAATCAGGCAGTGACAAGGTAATATACGACCTGTTTCCTTTAAAGTTGTTTCTGTGACTGACTCTTAGGAGATGAGCCTCATTGGGTGTTCAGGAACTCCATTCTGGAAATCCGACAGGTATGTTTGTTTGCAGCGTGTCTGTTCCGTGTATTCGACACCTATCACATGCTCCGGTCAGCTTGTCCAATGCCGACGCGCGTTTCACCCGCTAGGTGTGTCGGGCTTCGTCAGGGCGTGATGACGTTGGGAGTGCTTCGTCTCCCTTTAAGGTTTACTTAATGACACGCCCCTATTGAGGAAATCTCACAGTGCTTCATCAGCAATGCTAATTCATAAGGGAACCAACCCTTAAGAGTATGCGTTGATTCATGCAAGTATAATAATTATACAAAAAAATTAAAGTATGTTCATTTAAGACTGGTTACATACTAGGATAAAGAGATCATATATACCTGAAAGAAACAACAATTGGGTGTTTTGTATGTGGAATACTTAAAAAATATATACATATATATATCAAAAACATGTAATTTACCTATTTAGCCTTTATGTCCCTAGAGGAGTGATATCAAAAGTTATTCTGATACACCCAAATGGGTGATGTAATATACAAAATGTACGGGCATATCTGTACCGGGATAGACAATGGACTAGGAATGATAGAGACTACTGTCATATTTTATAGAAAGCATGCCATGTCTATTCTATCATTTAACCCTTTAGGTATCTGTGTTTGAAGGATCGTAATCCACCTGCATTCCTTTTGGAGGAGGACTTTATCATTGTCCCCTCCTCTGTTATTAGTAATGCCTCTGTCAATGCCTATGAATGTAAGGGAGTCAGGAATACAAGCATGAGCATCCTCAAAATGCTTAGCCACATTGCTTTTGGGATTCTTGTTTTTTATGTCATCCCTGTGCTCAGTGATCCGGTCTTTAATGGCTCTCCGAGTTTTGCCCACATAGAACTGTGGGCAACTACAGGAGAGAAGGTAGATGACACCTTCTGTATTGCATGTGACGTGATGCTTAAGTTTGTATACCTTGCCAGTATGTGTGGAAAAAACTTTAGTTTTTACCATGTATTTACACGCTACACATCTTCCACATGGTCAGGTTTGTAACATAATATGTTGTATTTTTTATGCTATTTGATATTCATATAAAGAGATCATATCTACCAATTGGGTCTTTTTGCGTTTTTCTATCTTTGTATATATGTATGTAATTTACAGTAAGTGCCAGAGAGTTCTCTCCTTTACAGCTACACAAGCCTTGGAGGTTGACACATTTTGAATAAGGTTTTGAGCTTTAGTTTAATTTTGAAAAAGAGTGCTGAATTCCCTGTCTTTCATCCTGGTCTTTTGTATTTTCTTTCCAGGATTTATTCTTTCTATGTAAACTCATTTATTCTATATAAGGGTCTGCACCATATATTTGATATATTCAAAGACCATACCAGTACTAGCCTAGAAGCCAACCGGTTGGTCACCTTTTGTCTTAGTAAAAGCTCATAGCGATTGCTTCCCCTCCGTTACTAAATTTGATTTTTCAATCACCATACCTTAGCAACTAGGTCCAAGGACCACTACAGAGGTTTCCGGAGAGGTGATCCCCTTGTGCTAACTACTAAACCCAATAAGAGTGTACAACTCTTGAATGTGTCATAAGCTTGGTGGCTGCAGGGGATAGAAATATTTTTGACACTTGTGCCTTATCCTGACACACGATATTACAATGGCATTTACACTGTCTGATGAGAACTGGGAAGCAGAACTCACAGCGTCTCTGTCCATGTCTGGTCTGGAAGAGAGTCAGATTGAAAATAGCGCACCGATTAATATATATGGTGCTTTTAAAAATTATAAAAAACTTTTGGTTAAACAGGTTAAATTGAGGGCTGAGACATCCAGCCTAGAGAATTACATAAAAAATAACATTATACCTAGGGGTCTACGTCTAAGACTAGACCCGGGGACTAACCTAAGGGAGGATGAAGGAGGAGATGCATTCATGGAGGACTGGAATTCCAGTCTCACTGATTGTTCCATCATTTTAATGGGCAAAATGGTAAAGCGTAATAAAGAAAGATTGGACAAAACAATCACACAGGCAGAAGAATGCCAAAAGGTGGTTAACACCTTTTCCAATAATACTAATTTTGCTAAACTAAATGATGAAATAAAAGAGCAGATTGCTAGATTGCAAAATGATATAAAATTAAGAAAAGGTAGAAAACTCTCCAGAGACAACGATGATTATAAGAACAACAAAGTATATAACTATTTACCAATAAGGGGTACCTATGATTCTGGCACTGATGTCTCTGATGTAGAATCTGAACATCATAGATCAAATACAGATAAATCACATAATTTTTTAGGGGAAGGAGGAGAGGAGGTAGGAAGAGAAGGCGGAGGAGGGATAAATTCAGACTCAAGAGAGAGGAGATACCCCTCCAGGCAACGGAGACAAAACCAGAATCAGGGGAATTTTGTCAGGGGCAGACCCCGGCGATACCGGGTACGCAGGGGATATTAAAAACAGCAGAAGAAGGCCTTCAGATAATAAATCTATCTTCATTTAAATTAAACCTTGAACATATCAAGGTCCTTAAGAAAGGTCTTTCGTTCTGTCCAACCAACTACCTTGACAAATTCAACTTTATAAAAGATCTCCATCTGTTTGCCCGAAAGATTGTATTATCTCAGATAATGAAGGGCAAAAGCAGATACCTAGTGGAGGATGTTAACATCACTAAAGATGACATGCCCACAGTAGAGACTCTCCAAAGCCTTCTTGAAGAAAATGAGGGGAGTCAATACACCCCCTCGCAACCAAACTATACTCCTAGTTATAACAAAACTACCTCAGACTTCAAGGCTAAATCAAAATATATGCCACAACTTTCAATGGTACGGCAGTCAACATATTCGTGAGACAGGTTGAGAAGGAAGTCAACCAACTATCCCTTACAGGAATAGTGGATGACAACCTATCAAAACCTGAACGGAAAGCTCTAGGTGAACTCATGAATGCAAAAGGCTTCCTAATTAAGCCAGCGGACAAGGGTGGTAACCTTGTCCTCTGGGATGAGAATTTGTATGTCTTGGAGGCGAAACGTCAGCTTTTGAATATAAAGCATTACAAACCCATGACATACAACCCCACATCTTCCCTACAATACACCCTGTTTAACATTCTAAAAAAGGCAAAAAGCAATGGGCTCATCACAAATTCGGAACACAAATATCTCTATCCGGAGCACCCTATAACACCTGTCTTCTATTGTATCCCGAAGATACATAAAAACGCCAGTCACCCGCCAGGTCGTCCCATAATTGCAGGAATTGGCAGTTTAACTGAAAATTTAGGCAATTATGTAGACTACTTCCTCAGACCCTTTCTAAACACATTACCATCATACATCCTGGACACAGCAGATTTTCTTAGGAAAATTGATAAGCTTTCGGTCCCTCAAGGTGCTATCATGGCTTGTTTGGATGTGGAAGGTTTGTACTCATCAATTCCACATGATGTAGGTATGAAAGCATGCAGACACTTCCTTACGATGAGAGGAACGCAGACACAAAAACACACAGATTTTGTCATGGAATTGTTAGAATTTATTCTGACTAACAATGTGTTTCTCTTTGATAATAAGATATATGTACAGCAGCAAGGAACAGCCATGGGGGCGACTTGTGCCCCCACCTATGCATGCCTCCATTTGGGAGCATGGGAAATGGAGGATGTGTATCAGAGCCCTCTCTTTGAGGAAAACATCCACATATGGCTTAGATATGTGGATGACATTTTTCTCATATGGGAGGGCTCAGAACAGGGTCTCCTGGACTTTGTTGATACTCTGAACAGGAACGATAAAAATATCCTTCTTACATTGCAGTCCAGTAGAAAGGAAATTTCCTTTTTGGACATTAAAATAAATTTGAATCAGGGTCTAATTGAAACTGAGAACTTCCGCAAGGAGACGGCAACTAATAGTTTGCTTCTTGCAACTAGCCATCATCCTGACCATCTCAAAAAGGGAATACCCAAAGGACAGTTTCTCAGATTACGCCGCAATTGCTCATCAAAAACAAAATACTTTGAGCACGCACAAGAAATGAAAAAACGTTTTGAAGACAGGGGGTACTTGAAGAGAGTCATTAAGAGGGCTCTGAATGAGGCAGCCCACCGAAATCGGGAGCAACTCTTGATACCAAAAGAGAAACCTGTGCAAGGTCCAATCAGACTGATCGCAGATTATAACTGCCATTGGCCAGCTCTGCGAACCATACTTGACAAAAACTGGCATGTTTTAACAAGTGATGAAGGGGTATTAAAGGAGGTGGGAGACCACCCCAATATCACTGCCAGAAGAGCACCTAACCTTAGGGACAAGTTGGTGAGAAGCCAATTTATGTCACCAAAAAAACAAACTGATTGGCTCACTACACATAGATCCACGGGAAGTCATCCATGTGGAAGATGTGTAGCGTGTAAATACATGGTAAAAACTAAAGTTTTTTCCACACATACTGGCAAGGTATACAAACTTAAGCATCACGTCACATGCAATACAGAAGGTGTCATCTACCTTCTCTCCTGTAGTTGCCCACAGTTCTATGTGGGCAAAACTCGGAGAGCCATTAAAGACCGGATCACTGAGCACAGGGATGACATAAAAAACAAGAATCCCAAAAGCAATGTGGCTAAGCATTTTGAGGATGCTCATGCTTGTATTCCTGACTCCCTTACATTCATAGGCATTGACAGAGGCATTACTAATAACAGAGGAGGGGACAATGATAAAGTCCTCCTCCAAAAGGAATGCAGGTGGATTACGATCCTTCAAACACAGATACCTAAAGGGTTAAATGATAGAATAGACATGGCATGCTTTCTATAAAATATGACAGTAGTCTCTATCATTCCTAGTCCATTGTCTATCCCGGTACAGATATGCCCGTACATTTTGTATATTATATCACCCATTTGGGTGTATCAGAATAACTTTTGATATCACTCCTCTAGGGACATAAAGGCTAAATAGGTAAATTACATGTTTTTGATATATATATGTATATATTTTTTAAGTATTCCACATACAAAACACCCAATTGTTGTTTCTTTCAGGTATATATGATCTCTTTATCCTAGTATGTAACCAGTCTTAAATGAACATACTTTAATTTTTTTGTATAATTATTATACTTGCATGAATCAACGCATACTCTTAAGGGTTGGTTCCCTTATGAATTAGCATTGCTGATGAAGCACTGTGAGATTTCCTCAATAGGGGCGTGTCATTAAGTAAACCTTAAAGGGAGACGAAGCACTCCCAACGTCATCACGCCCTGACGAAGCCCGACACACCTAGCGGGTGAAACGCGCGTCGGCATTGGACAAGCTGACCGGAGCATGTGATAGGTGTCGAATACACGGAACAGACACGCTGCAAACAAACATACCTGTCGGATTTCCAGAATGGAGTTCCTGAACACCCAATGAGGCTCATCTCCTAAGAGTCAGTCACAGAAACAACTTTAAAGGAAACAGGTCGTATATTACCTTGTCACTGCCTGATTAATAGGCTGCCTACTGACTGTCTTGGATGATGATACCCTGTTGAGAGAGTATACTTTAAACACTCCCTGAAGGAATGCTACTAATATGCGCTTGAAGCTTACTAATACCACACAACACGGAGGCTAAACCTTGTGCTTTCTGCATTTATTTGTATTTGCTTCATGGCTAACTTCTCAGCTTGCATAACCTTTCTCCAAAGGGACATTCTCACTCGATAGCAAGAGTAGCTACCTCAAAATAATTACTCAGCGAGGCTGGCTGTATACTACTGTGCTAAATTGTTTGTTTGCATGACAATAAGATATTTGTACATATTTTGGGGCACGGCACCACAACCTACTTAGATCCCATTCATATACCTGCCCGGCATTTTGCCTTAACCCTATAAGGTGCCGTAAGCAGCTGGGTGTAGTAGCTTGTATTTCAGTCCCCCACAAATATATCTTATAGTTACATGTATATGTGCTATCAGTCTTTAAGAACATCATTATTTCTGCATAGGTGTTGGGGCACACTAACTGTAACTACTTAGATCCCATATAGTAATCTGCCCGGCATATAGCCTTACATACTAAGGTGCCGCAAGCAGTAGGGTGTAGTAGTCAATTTATTGTCCCCCATTCTTATCCTGCAGTTTATACACATGGCTCCACAGGCCTGTGACAATAACCACATATCATGTTTATAATTTCTGTTTTGGTATAGACACTATCCCCTGACCGGTCAGGTTTGTAACATAATATGTTGTATTTTTTATGCTATTTGATATTCATATAAAGAGATCATATCTACCAATTGGGTCTTTTTGCGTTTTTCTATCTTTGTATATATGTATGTAATTTACAGTAAGTGCCAGAGAGTTCTCTCCTTTACAGCTACACAAGCCTTGGAGGTTGACACATTTTGAATAAGGTTTTGAGCTTTAGTTTAATTTTGAAAAAGAGTGCTGAATTCCCTGTCTTTCATCCTGGTCTTTTGTATTTTCTTTCCAGGATTTATTCTTTCTATGTAAACTCATTTATATATATATATATATATATATATATATATATATATATATATATATATATATATATATATATATATATATATATTACATTCCATCTAAGATTTTTACATCTGCATGAAATGTTATACTCTTATACTAAGATTCCTCAGTGTTTGAAATGAGACAGGTTAACTTAAAACTGTTCAGTTTACACTACAGCTGACTTAATTTTGAAATACATACCAACAAGCCTAAATCCTGCATTTAACCAGATCTAATGGTATGAGTACCACAGCTTATGGTTCCACCGAGACCATATAGAGTACAGCATTTTCAAAATCCATAAGTACAACTGACAGATGGGAACATTTGTATACTATATTTGAAGTGGTGCTCTTGGTTGGGGAAAATGTGGAAAAAACAAACACATGTCAACCTTTTAAAAATAATTTTCTTCATCTAGGCATCTACCCAGATCATTAATGTACAATTTTGAATTCACAGAACTATTTTTGTTTGCACATTTACAAATATGATTCTTTAAAAAGTGATCTCTTAATTTCTGCATTTTTTTATCATGCATGTCACACACTGTTGATTTAGGAGATGCAAGGTGCATAAATGTTTCCTCCTGTGAGTGTTTCTGTGGGTGTCTGTGTTTATGTCTTTGTGCTTTGGTTTGTGTCTCTATGAGTGTGTGTGTTTTTTTTTCTCTGTGGGTCTCTCTGTGAGGGTGGGTGTGTATGTCTTTATGCATTTTCTATGGATGTCTGTGAGGGTGTGTGCATATGTTTTTGAGCTTTTTCTATGGGTGTCTATGTGAGGGTGTGTATGTTTGTCTTTGTGTATTTTCTCTGGGTGCCTCTGTGAGGTTGGGTGTGTATGTCTGTGTTTTCTGTGGATGTCTCTGTGAGGGTGTGTGTTTTCTGTGGGTGTCTCTGTGAGGGTGTGTGTATGTCTTTGTGTGTTTTCTGTGGATGTCTCAGTGAGGGTGTGTGTATGTATGTCTTTCTGTGTTTTATGTGGTTGTCTGTCTGTGTGTGTATGTCTTTGTGTGTTTTCTGTGGGTGTCTCTGTGTGTGTGTATGTCTTTGTGTGTTTTCCGAGGCTGTCTCTGTCGGTGTTTCCTTGGGTGTATGTGCAAGTTTGTGTTTGAGTTTGGGGGGGGGGTGTCCATTGTCTGTTCCTTTTTAGGACATTTTGACCTTACTACTGATTATTCACATCTTTCTACAGACTTTGAGACTGAGACCTTTCTGGAAGTCACCAATCCACCATTTAACCTTTAAATTATTGTTTAGGCAGTTCAAGGCCCTTCCTTTCAGCCACTGCATGCTGTTGTCATCATTTAGTTGGCCTCTTCCTTTACAAAAAGATAATCAGAACTCCATATTTTGTTTTCTAAATCTCCTTTTTTTTTTTTTACAAAACTGCAGTTTACCTCATTACTTGTCAGGTCAATGTAAACAAGTGCTGAGTGTCTGTTTGGGTGTCTGTGTCTGAGTGTGTTTCTTTGCGTGTCTGCTAAAGTGTCTATATGTGAATCCTTATGTGTGAGTGTGTGTGTGTTTCAGCGTATAAGTGTGTCTGTGTTTTTGTATGTTACTACCTTTATAACATTTCCAAGTTTAAATAGTGCATATACGTTTTAGTCACTTGGTCAAAAATTGCACATGTGAAAGGAGGGGGGGGGGAACCTGATCAACGGTTAAGTCAGGGGCCCCAAAATTTATAGTGGCGGTCCTGATTATAAGTAGTAAGAAAAAAAGACCCTTTCCAGTGTAATTTGTTTATTTTCCCTTTTCCATGTAATTTAATGCTAGAAATGGTGGGTTTTCCAATTTTCTTGAAAAAAAATGAAAAGGCATATTTTAGATTTCACAAACTTGACTCTATGGGGGACATTTATCAAGCCGTCATCCGCAAATACGCCGGAATTCCGCAGCGTAATTGTTGCAAGATTGATCTGACCTAGTTATCAAAGCCTACAGACCTGCAAAATTTGAAATTTGTGACGTAACATACAATCCGCCGGTCTCAATCCGACGCAGATAGATGCTTATGTCATTACAGATGTTCCGAATACACAATCGGCTCTATCTGAAACTTTTTGCCATTTATCAAATTTCTAACTGGTACGCTTGCGGCTATTCCGGCCCAGTGTATCTGGTTTTCAATCCACCACCCTGGAGGCTGCGAATGTCATAGAAATCAATGGGAGTCTGAAAGCACCAAAAGCTTATGTTCGATGCTGCCAGATATCCCATTGATTTATATGGTTGAAAACAAGTAACGTTTACACCTAACACCCTAACATAAGCCCTGAGTCTAAACACCCCTAATCAGCCGTCCTGACATTGCCGCTACCTACATAATGTTATTAACCCCTATACCGCGGCTCCCGGACCCCGCCACAACCTAAATAAAGTTATTAACCTTTATCCCGCCGCACCCGGACCCCGCCGCCACAAAATAAATGTATTAAACCTCTGGCCTCCCACATCACTACCACTAACTAAACCTATTAACCCCTAAACTGCCAGCCCCCCACATCGCCATAAACAAAATTAAGCTATTAACCCGCTAACTTTAAATTAAAATAACAACAATCCTATCTTAAAATAAATTTAAAGTTACCTGTAGAATTAAAAGAAACTAATGTTTAACTATTAATTAACCTACCCTAACTATTATACTACAATTAAATTAAACTACCAATTAAATTAACTAAATAACATATTAAAAAACCGAACCCTACTAAAATTATTTAAATCTACTATTTAATATTATTACAAATTACTAAATTACCAAAAAATTACAAAAAATAAAAAACACTAAATTATGGAAAAAAACACATAATCAAAAATGAAAAAAGAATTACACCTAATTTAATAGCCCTATCAAAATAAAAAAGCCCCCCCCCCAAATAAAAAAAACCTTAGCCTACAATAAACTACCAATGGCCCTTAAAAGGGCCTTTTGTGGGGCATTGCCCCAAAGAAATCAGCTCTTTTACCTGTAAAAAAAAATCACCCCCCAACAATAAAACCCACCACCCAACCATCCAAACCCCCCAAATAAAAACCCTATCTAAAATAACCTAAGCTCCCCATTGCAATGAAAAGGGCATTTGTATGGGCATTGCCCTTAAAAGGGCATTTAGCTCTTTTACCTGCCCAAACCCTAATCTAAAAATAAAACCCACCCAAAAAAAACCTTATATAAACCTAAAACTAACCCCTGACGATCCACTTACAGTTCTTGAAGTCCCGCTTGAAGAATCCATCCAGCCGGAGAAGTCATCATCCAGGCGTCAAGAAGTCTTCATCCAGACGGCCTCTTCTATCTTCATACAGCCGGTGAAGTCTTCATCCAGACGGCATCTTCTATCCTCATCCATCCGGCGCAGAGCGGGTCCATCCTGAAGACATCCGGCGCGGAGCTCCTCTTCAATACAGTCGCCGCCGTAAACTGGAACTTGAATGCAAGTGATGTCATCCAAGATGGCGTCCCTTGCATTCCTATTGGCTGAAAGATTTCAATCAGCCAATAGGATTAGAGCTGCTAAAATCCTATTGGCTGTTCCAATCAGCCAATAGGATTTGAGCAGCTCTCATCCTATTGGCTGTTCCAATCAGCCAATAGGATGATAGCTCAATCTTGGATGACGGCAAGTTTGAGCTACCAAAATAAAAAAAACCCTAGCCTACAATAAACTACCAATAGCCCTTAAAAGGGCCTTTTGTAGGTCATTGTCCTAAAGAAATCAGCTCTTTTACTTGGAAAAAAATACAAATACCCCCCAACAGTAAAACCCACCACCCAACCAACCCCTCAATATAAAAAAACCTAACTCTAACAAAAGCCTAAGGTACCCATTGCCCTGAAAAGGGCATTTGTATGGGCATTGCCCTTAAAAGGGCATTTAGCTTTTTTTAGAAAAGCCCAAACCCTAATCTAAAAAAAAAACCACCCAAAAAAAGTTTAAAAAAACCTAACTTTGACCCCCGACAATCCACTTACAGTTTCTGAAGTCTGGATATCCAGGCGGCGAGGTCTTCATCCATCCAGGCAGCGAGGTCTTCATTCATCCAGGCGGCATCTTCTATCTTCATCCAGGCAGCGTCTTCTATCTTTCCCCCGGCAGCACGGAGCGGGTCCATCCTTAAGACATCCGGTGCGGAGCATCCTCTTCATACTGTCGCCGCCGTATACTGAATCTTCAATACAAGGGAGCCTTTTCAAAATGGCGTCCCTTGCATTCCTATTGGTTGATTTTTGAAATTCAAATCAGCCAATTGGATGAGAGCTACTGAAATCCTATTGGCTGTTCAAATCAGCCAATAGCATGAGAGCTACTGAAATTCTATTGACTGATTTTAATAGCCAATAGAATTTCAGTAGCTCTCATACTATTGGCTGATTTGAACCGCCAATAGGTTTTCTGTAGCTCTCATCCTATTGGCTGATTTGAATTTCAAAAATCAAATCAGCCAAAAGGAATGCAAGGGACGCCATTTTGAAAAGGCTCCCTTGCATTGAAGATTCAGTATACGGCGGCAACCGTATGAAGAGTATGCTCCGCGACGGATGTCTTCAGGATGGCCCCGCTCCGTGCCACCGGGATGATGATAGAAGATGCCACCTGGATGAAGATAGAAGACGCCACCTGGATGGATGGTGACCTCGCCACCTAGATGTCCGGATTTCAGAAACTGTAAGTGGATCTTCGGGGGTTAGTGTTAGGTTTTTTTAAACTTTTTTTGGGTGGATTTTTTTTTATATTAGGGTTTGGGCTATCTTAAAAGAATTGAATGCCCTTTTCAGGGCAAGAAAAAGAGCTGAATGCCCATACAAATGTCCTTTTCAGGGCAATAGGTAGCTTAGGTTAGGTTTTTTATTTTGGGGGGTTAGTTGGGTGGTGGGTTTTACTGTTGGCGGGGTCTTTGTATTTTTTTTCAGGGAAAAGAGCTGATTTCTTTAGGGCAATGTCCTACAAAAGGCCCTTTTAAGGGCTATTGGTAGTTTATTGTAGGTTTTTTTTTATTTTGTGGGGGCTTTTTTATTTTTACAGGGCTATTAGATTAGGTGTAATTGTTTTTATTTTGGATCATTTCGTTTGTTATTTTTTGTAATTTAGTGTTTGTTATTTTTTGTACTTTAGTATTTTTTTATTTTTTGTAATTGTAGATTTAATTTTTTTAGTAGTGTTTAATTTTTTTATGAGTAATTTAATTTATTTAATTGATAGTTATTTTAATTTTAGTATAATAGTAAAGTTAGTTTAATTTATAGTTTAACTTGTTTTTTTTTTTTAAATTTCCCAGGTAAGTTTTTATTTATTTTAAGATAGGGATCTTGTTATTTAATTTAAAGATAGGGGATTGTTAGGTTTAGGGGTTAATAGTTTAATTTAGTTTTCTTTCATGTAATTAGCAAGAGTCCATGAGCTAGTGACGTATGGGATATACATTCCTACCAGGAGGGGCAAAGTTTCCCAAACCTCAAAATGCCTATAAATACACCCCTCACCACACCCACAATTCAGTTTTACAAACTTTGCCTCCGATGGAGGTGGTGAAGTAAGTTTGTGCTAGATTCTACGTTGATATGCGCTCCGCAGCAAGTTGGAGCCCGGTTTTCCTCTCAGCGTGCAGTGAATGTCAGAGGGATGTGAGGAGAGTATTGCCTATTTGAATGCAGTGATCTCCTTCTACGGGGTCTATTTCATAGGTTCTCTGTTATCGGTCGTAGAGATTCATCTCTTACCTCCCTTTTCAGATCGACGATATACTCTTATATATACCATTACCTCTGCTGATTCTCGTTTCAGTACTGGTTTGGCTTTCTACAAACATGTAGATGAGTGTCCTGGGGTAAGTAAATCTTATTTTCTGTGACACTCTAAGCTATGGTTGGGCACTTTGTTTATAAAGTTCTAAATATATGTATTCAAACATTTATTTGCCTTGACTCAGAATGTTCAACTTTCCTTATTTTCAGACAGTCAGTTTCATATTTGGGATAATGCATTTGATTTAATCATTTTTTCTTACCTTCAAAAATTTGACTTTTTCCCTGTGGGTTGTTAGGCTCGCGGGGGCTGAAAATGCTTCATTTTATTGCGTCATTCTTGGCGCGGACTTTTTTGGCGCAAAAATTCTTTTCCGTTTCCGGCGTCATACGTGTCGCCGGAAGTTGCGTCATTTTTTGACATTATTTTGCGCCAAAAATGTCGGCGTTCCGGATGTGGCGTCATTTTTGGCGCCAAAAAGCATTTAGGCGCCAAATAATGTGGGCGTCTTATTTGGCGCTAAAAAATATGGGCGTCGCTTTTGTCTCCACATTATTTAAGTCTCATTTTTCATTGCTTCTGGTTGCTAGAAGCTTGTTTTGGCATTTTTTCCCATTCCTGAAACTGTCATTTAAGGAATTTGATCAATTTTGCTTTATATGTTGTTGTTTTTTCTCTTACATATTGCAAGATGTCTCACGTTGCATCTGAGTCAGAAGATACTACAGGAAAATCGCTGTCTAGTGCTGGATCTACCAAAGCTAAGTGTATCTGCTGTAAACTTTTGGTAGCTATTCCTCCAGCTGTTGTTTGTATTGATTGTCATGACAAACTTGTTAAAGCAGATAATATTTCCTTTAATAAAGTACCATTGCCTGTTGCAGTTCCTTCAACATCTAAGGTGCAGAATGTTCCTGATAACATAAGAGATTTTGTTTCTGAATCCATAAAGAAGGCTATGTCTGTTATTTCTCCTTCTAGTAAACGTAAAAAATCTTAAAACTTCTCTCCCTACAGATGAATTTTTAAATGAACATCATCATTCTGATTCTGATAACTCTTCTGGTTCAGAGGATTCTGTCTCAGAGGTTGATGCTGATAAATCTTCATATTTATTTAAAATGGAATTTATTCGTTCTTTACTTAAAGAAGTTCTAATTGCTTTAGAAATAGAGGATTCTGGTCCTCTTGATACTAATTCTAAACGTTTGGATAAGGTATTTAAATCTCCTGTGGTTATTCCAGAAGTTTTTCCTGTTCCTAATGCTATTTCTGCAGTAATTTCCAAAGAATGGGATAAATTGGGTAATTCATTTACTCCCTCTAAACGTTTTAAGCAATTATATCCTGTGCCGTCTGACAGATTAGAATTTTGGGACAAAATCCCTAAAGTTGATGGGGCTATTTCTACCCTTGCTAAACGTACTACTATTCCTACGTCAGATGGTACTTCGTTTAAGGATCCTTTAGATAGGAAAATTGAGTCCTTTCTAAGAAAAGCTTATCTGTGTTCAGGTAATCTTCTTAGACCTGCTATATCTTTGGCTGATGTTGCTGCAGCTTCAACTTTTTGGTTGGAAACCTTAGCGCAACAAGTAACACATCATGATTCTCATGATATTATTATTCTTCTTCAGCATGCTAATAATTTTATCTGTGATGCCATCTTTGATATTATCAGAGTTGATGTCAGGTTTATGTCTCTAGCTATTTTAGCTAGAAGAGCTTTATGGCTTAAGACTTGGAATGCTGATATGGCTTCTAAATCAACTCTACTTTCCATTTCTTTCCAGGGTAACAAATTATTTGGTTCTCAGTTGGATTCTATTATTTCAACTTTTACTGGTGGGAAAGGAACTTTTTTACCACAGGATAAAAAATCTAAGGGTAAAAACAGAGCTAATAATCGTTTTCGTTCCTTTCGTTTCAACAAAGAACAAAAAACCTGATCCTTCATCCTCAGGAGCAGTTTCAGTTTGGAAACCATCTCCAATCTGGAATAAATCCAAGCCAGCCAGAAAGGCAAAGCCTGCTTCTAAGTCCACATGAAGGTGCGGCCCTCATTCCAGCTCAGCTGGTAGGGGGCAGGTTACGTTTTTTTCAAAGAAATTTGGATCAATTCTGTTCACAATCTTTGGATTCAGAACATTGTTTCAGAAGGGTACAGAATTGGTTTCAAGATGAGACCTCCTGCAAAGAGATTTTTTCTTTCCCGTGTCCCAGTAAATCCAGTAAAAGCTCAAGCATTTCTGAATTGTGTTTCAGATCTAGAGTTGACTGGAGTAATTATGCCAGTTCCAGTTCAGGAACAGGGGATGGGGTTTTATTCAAATCTCTTCATTGTACCAAAGAAGGAGAATTCCTTCAGACCAGTTCTGGATCTAAAAATATTGAATCGTTATGTAAGGATACCAACGTTCAAGATGGTAACTGTAAGGACTATCTTGCCTTTTGTTCAGCAAGGGAATTATATGTCCACAATAGATTTACAGGATGCATATCTGCATATTCCGATTCATCCGGATAATTATCGATTCCTGAGATTCTCTTTTCTGGACAAGCATTACCAGTTTGTGGCTCTGCCGTTTGGCCTTGCTACAGCTCCAAGAATTTTTCACAAAGGTTCTCGGTGCCCTTCTGTCTGTAATCAGAGAACAGGGTATTGTGGTATTTCCTTATTTGGACGATATCTTGGTACTTGCTCAGTCTTTACATTTAGCAGAATTTCATACGAATCGACTTGTGTTGTTTCTTCAAGATCATGGTTGGAGGATCAATTTACCAAAAAGTTCATTGATTCCTCAGACAAGGGTAACCTTTTTGGGTTTCCAAATAGATTCAGTGTCCATGACTCTGTCTTTAACAGACAAGAGGCGTCTAAAACTGATGGCAGCTTGTCGAAACCTTCAGTCACAATCATTCCCTTCGGTAGCCTTATGCATGGAAATTCTAGGTCTTATGACTGCTGCATCGGACGCGATCCCCTTTGCTCGTTTTCACATGCGACCTCTTCAGCTTTGTATGCTGAATCAATGGTGCAAGGATTACACAAAGATATCTCAATTAATATCTTTAAAACCGATTGTTCGACACTCTCTAACGTGGTGGACAGATCACCATTGTTTAATTCAGGGGGCTTCTTTTGTGCTTCCGACCTGGACTGTAATTTCAACAGATGCAAGTCTCACAGGTTGGGGAGCTGTGTGGGGATCTCTGACGGCACAAGGAGTTTGGGAATCTCAGGAGGTGAGATTACCGATCAATATTTTGGAACTCCGTGCAATTTTCAGAGCTCTTCAGTTTTGGCCTCTTCTGAAGAGAGAATCGTTCATTTGTTTTCAGACAGACAATGTCACAACTGTGGCATACATCAATCATCAAGGAGGAACTCACAGTCCTCTGGCTATGAAAGAAGTATCTCGAATTTTGGTTTGGGCGGAATCCAGCTCCTGTCTAATCTCTGCGGTTCATATCCCAGGTGTAGACAATTGGGAAGCGGATTATCTCAGTCGCCAAACGTTGCATCCGGGCGAATGGTCTCTTCACCCAGAGGTATTTCTTCAGATCGTTCAAATGTGGGAACTTCCAGAAATAGATTTGATGGCGTCCCATCTAAACAAGAAACTTCCCAGGTATCTGTCCAGATCCCGGGATCCTCAGGCGGAGGCAGTGGATGCATTATCACTTCCTTGGAAGTATCATCCTGCCTATATCTTTCCGCCCCTAGTTCTTCTTCCAAGAGTAATCTCCAAGATTCTGAAGGAATGCTCGTTTGTTCTGCTGGTAGCTCCGGCATGGCCTCACAGGTTTTGGTATGCGGATCTTGTGCGGATGGCCTCTTGCCAACCGTGGACTCTTCCGTTAAGACCAGACCTTCTGTCACAAGGTCCTTTTTTCCATCAGGATCTGAAATCCTTAAATTTAAAGGTATGGAGATTGAACGCTTGATTCTTCGTCAAAGAGGTTTCTCTGACGCTGTGATTAATACTATGTTACAGGCTCGTAAATCTGTATCTAGAGAGATATATTATAGAGTCTGGAAGACTTATATTTCTTGGTGTATTTCTCATCATTTTTCTTGGCATTCTTTCAGAATTCCGAGAATTTTACAGTTTCTTCAGGATGGTTTAGATAAAGGTTTGTCTGCAAGTTCCTTGAAAGGACAAATCTCTGCTCTTTCTGTTCTTTTTCACAGAAAGATTGCTATTCTTCCTGATATTCATTGTTTTGTACAAGCTTTGGTTCGTATAAAACCTGTCATTAAGTCAATTTCTCCTCCTTGGAGTTTGAATTTGGTTCTGGGGGCTCTTCAAGCTCCTCCGTTTGAACCTATGCATTCATTGGACATTAAATTACTTTCTTGGAAAGTTTTGTTCCTTTTGGCCATCTCTTCTGCCAGAAGAGTTTCTGAATTATCTGCTCTTTCTTATGAGTCTCCTTTTCTGATTTTTCATCAGGATAAGGCGGTGTTGCGAACTTCTTTTGAATTTTTACCTAAAGTTGTGAATTCCAACAATATTAGTAGAGAAATTGTGGTTCCTTCATTATGTCCTAATCCTAAGAATTCTAAGGAGAAATCGTTGCATTCTTTAGATGTTGTTAGAGCTTTGAAATATTATGTTGAAGCTACTAAATCTTTCAGAAAGACTTCTAGTCTATTTGTTATCTTTTCCGGTTCTAGAAAAGGCCAGAAAGCTTCTGCCATTTCTTTGGCATCTTGGTTGAAATCTTTAATTCATCTTGCCTATGTTGAGTCGGGTAAAACTCCGCCTCAGAGAATTACAGCTCATTCTACTAGGTCAGTTTCTACTTCCTGGGCGTTTAGGAATGAAGCTTCGGTTGATCAGATTTGCAAAGCAGCAACTTGGTCCTCTTTGCATACTTTTACTAAATTCTACCATTTTGATGTATTTTCTTCTTCTGAAGCAGTTTTTGGTAGAAAAGTACTTCAGGCAGCGGTTTCAGTCTGAATCTTCTGCTTATGTTTTTCGTTAAACTTTATTTTGGGTGTGGATTATTTTCAGCAGGAATTGGCTGTCTTTATTTTATCCCTCCCTCTCTAGTGACTCTTGTGTGGAAAGATCCACATCTTGGGTAATCATTATCCCATACGTCACTAGCTCATGGACTCTTGCTAATTACATGAAAGAAAACATAATTTATGTAAGAACTTACCTGATAAATTCATTTCTTTCATATTAGCAAGAGTCCATGAGGCCCGCCCTTTTTTTGTGGTGGTTATGATTTTGTATAAAGCACAATTATTCCAATTCCTTATTTTATATGCTTTCGCACTTTTTTATCACCCCACTTCTTGGCTATTCGTTAAACTGAATTGTGGGTGTGGTGAGGGGTGTATTTATAGGCATTTTGAGGTTTGGGAAACTTTGCCCCTCCTGGTAGGAATGTATATCCCATACGTCACTAGCTCATGGACTCTTGCTAATATGAAAGAAATGAATTTATCAGGTAAGTTCTTACATAAATTATGTTTTTTGCGATGTGGGGGGCTGGCAGTTTAGGGGTTAATAGGTTTATTTAGTGGCAGTGATGTGGGAGGCCAGAGGTTTAGGGGTTAATAGGTTTATTTAGTAGCGGCAGGATAGGGGTTAATATCTTTATTATAGTGTGGGCGATGTTGCGGTATGGCAGAATAGGGGTTAATAACTTTATTATAGTGGTGACGATTTCGGGGAGTGGCGGAATAGGGGTTAATAGATTTTATTAGTGGTGGTGATGTCTGGAGCGGCAGATTAGGGGTTAATAAGTGTAATATAATATTTGCGATGCACGAGGGCCTCGGTTTAGGGGTTAATAGGTAGTTTATGGGCGTTAGTGTACATTGTAACAGTTTAGTTATGAGTCTTGTGTAACAATTTTGTTGCGTAAAACTCATAACTACTGGTCTCAGATTATGGAACGGATCATGTCGGTATAGGCTGTAACGCAAGCATTTTAGCCTCACCGCACTACTTGTAATGGCAGCGCTATGGAAATCCCATGCAAAAACGTCATTTTTTTGAGTGCGGGACTGACGTTGCGTTACAGGCTAAAATGCTTGCGGTAAAGCTATACCGACAACTCATAATGTCTGCGTTGCTGTTTTAACGCTGAAATGGCCGTTTTTTCAGCGTTAAAACACGAACCCAAAACTTGTAATCTAGATGAAAGTGTTGATTTTCAGACTCCTAGAATCCTAACCAAGCCCCAGATTCTTAGATGTAAACTGATGTATGCAGACTTCAGACTGCTTCTGTTTGTACAATGGGTCTTTTCATATGCAGGGGAGGGGGGAGGTTCTGCTCTCAGCCCCTTTCAGTGGGTGTCCTAGGCTAATCCCATCAACAGTGCTAAATTTAGAGCTCCTAAGTAAGTTTTTTTAAAGGTTTTATACTGGATTTTTATATCAGTATCTGTGCATATTATTCTTTACAGTAGTGTCTATTGCATGCAGTTAAATGAAAATTGGTGTATACTTCTCCTTTAACATTGTTGTATTCCACACACACCACTTGTTTGCATGTAGGAGCTATACTAAATTGTTCCCTGAAAAATTCATTGGATATGCGAAACCTGGGTTTAATTCTTATGATTCCCTATTACTTTTTAGCACAGGTGTGTGAAAAAGACTTAGCAGTGAAGGGGTTACATTTAGGACACCCACATATATCCCTATATTCTTTGACACCCAATGACTCTACTGAATGAAACAATATAAAATTAGACTTCTGTGTCTATTTTCAACTAGAAATCTTTATAGGCAATGGTACAGTGTACCTCTGATACCTTTTAATTCACAATCATTAAAGGGACAGTCTAGTCCAAACAAACTTTCATGATTCAGATAGGGCATGTAATTTTAAACAATTTTCCAATTTACTTTTATCACCAATTTGCTTTGTTCTCTTGGTATTCTTAGTTGAAAGCTAAACCTAGGAGGTTCATATGCTAATTTCTTAGACCTTGAAGGCCGCCTCTTCTCTCAGGGCATTTTGACAGTTTTTCACCACTAGAGAGTGTTCGTTCACGTATGTCATATAGATAACACTGTGCTCACGCACGTGGAGTTCCAGTGAGCAAGCTCTGATTGGCTAAAATGGATGTCTGTCAAAAGGACTGAAATAAGGGGGCAGTTTGCAGAGGCTTAGATACAAGGTAATCACAGAGATAAAAAGTGCATTTATATAACAGTGTTGGTTATGCAAAACTAGGGAATGGGTAATAAAGGGATTATCTATCTTTTAAAACAATACAAATTCTGGTGTAGACTGTCCCTTTAATATGTAATCATATTTTCACACCAACAGGTGTCTTCCTACTACTACTTCTACTATTAATAATAAATGAGTAAAAAGCACACACATATTTATCTTCAGTTTTTACAAGCAAGAGTTCATTTTAAAACTAATAGACTTATTATTTAATAATGATAAAAATAATTATTTTTGTTATAAAGAAATATAGAGACATGAATAAAGGATGTTTTAAAAAAAGAAATAATATCCGTCCAAGCCATTCCAAGTATAACCTAAAATTGTACATAAATAATAATAAAAAAATAGTACGTATTATGTTTTGTAATCAATTAACGTTTTCATTAAACCCTTGTAATCTAGTTCACTAGAGTTCTGTCATTCAAAACTGAATTTCTAATCTGAGGTCACCAGGATATACAGTATATGGCCTATATTTATCAAGGTCTGTCAGACCTGATCCGACAGTGCGGATCAGGTCTGACAGACCTCGCTGAATACGGCGAGCAATACGCTCGCCGCATTCAGCATTGCAACAGCAGCTCACAAGAGCTGCTGGTGCAACGCCGCCCCCTGCAGACTCGTGGCCAATAGGCCGCCAGCAGGGGGGTGTCAATCAACCCGATCGTACTCGATCGGGTTGATTTCCGGTGATGTCTGTCCGCCTCAGAGCAGCCGGACAGGTTATGGAGCAGCGGTATTTGTGACCGCTGCTTCATAACTGCTGTTTCTGGCGAGCCTGCAGGCTCGCCAGAAACACGGCGCATCAAGCTCCATTCGGAGCTTGATAAATATGCCCCTATATGTGTTTGAACTTTAACATGTAAAATCAGTGTTCATGTTCTGTTATCGAATTGACCTTGGTATCCTTTGCTTTAGCTCCTTTCCATAAGGGAATACTAACCTAGGCTTAGGAGCGTTCACATCTTGAGCAATATATAAAAATGTAAAAATGTTGTATAAATCTTAAACTTCTCACAAACTTTTTGATATAACCTTAAATTTCATCAGCCTAAAATATATTCAATGTAAAGAAGATTATTTTGCTAAAATCCCCTTAAAGTGCAATTCTCCGTTAAACATTTAATAATATATAGTAAAATAAAATTGTAATGTATTGTATGTTCATTATTAATTTATTCACTTTCTTATAAGTCAGCTCTGAAAATTGTGTTTTCTTTCTAATGGTAGTGAGAGTCCATGAAATTCTATTCTTAAAAATGGGAAATAATAACTACGGATTCAAGTCTCTACAGCTAGGGAGCAGTTTGGGCTCCAGGAGACCTCAGGGAGCGTGGTCCTCTCAGGAAGCATCCTTGCCTATAAAACATTCTAGAACTCAGAGCCATCTTCAAATCCCTTCTGGAGTGGCCCCAACTAAGTTCCATCCCATTTGTAGTTATTTCCCATTTGTAAGAAAAGTATTTCATGGACTCTCACTACCAAGAAAGAAAAGAATTTATCAGGTAAGAATACATTTTGTTTTTTTCCACTGCTCCCGGAGATACTGGAGTGCATTTTGCAGTGTTACACACAGTGATTGTTTGACCAATGTATTATTTCCCTTATATCTGTCTCTTATTGGTTGCTGCCATATAGTCCAAATTTTGTTAACAAAATGAAGAGTTTGAAATGCTTATAAAAGATTAAAAAGACATCTTTTACATTGCAATGTTCAATTGGGGATAAATACTATATAAATATGACGTTACCGCCCATTTAACCAAAAACTAATAACCATATTTATATTTCAGTTTGCTTAATCACAACATTCGTTCTATATTATTATTTTTTAAATATTAATCTTTATATGCAATATATACCAATTTCTTACAATATTTTAAGCATCTATTTTTTGATAGATTATTATAAAATGTGTATTAAAAATATAAACCATACTAGTAATATATAAAATAGAGAGATCTATACCTGGTTTGATGTAGGCATGTAGCTAGCATTAAAGGGACACTGAACCCAATTTTTTTCATTTGTGATTCAGATAGAGCATGCAATTTTAAGTAACTTTCTAATTTACTCCTATTATCAAATTTTCTTAATTCTCTTGGTATCTTTATTTGAAATGCAATAATATAAGATTAGATGCCGGCCCATTTGTGGTGAACAACCTGGGTTGTTCTTGCTGATTGGTGGATAAATTCATCCACCAATAAAAAAGTGCTGTCCACAGTTCTGAAAAAAAAAAAAAGCTTAGATGCCTTCTTTTTCAAATAAAGATAGCAAGAGAATGAAGACAATTTGATAATAGGAGTAAATTAGAAAGTTGCTTAAAATTGCATGCTTTATCTGAATCACGAATGAAAAAAATTGGGTTCAGTTTCTCTTTAAAATGGTTACTAAGGAATTCATTTAGAATAAAGAGGTAATAAGGAAAGCCTAAATTATAGGCAACGTTTCTGTTTTTGTTTTTAATGATAATCAGATTGTGTGTTTCTTTAAATATTAAACTTCTTTTTGGGGTATATAATGCAAGTTGTGAATATTATTAAAGATTTTTTTCCAACTTAGATTATCTACCGCTTGATATGGCTATTAAAAATATTTTGCTTCATTTTACTTGGCTGGTTTCTAAATCTTAAGAAAACTTGTCAATAATAAATTTCACAAGTTGTCCCCTAGAGCTTAAAAAAAACCAACCCCCCCCATCTATGGCATGACCCATTATGTAATTATATATATATATATATATATATATATATATATATATATATATATATATATATATATATACATATATACACACACATACTGTATATATATATATATATATATATATATATATATATATGAATATATATATATAGATATATATATATATATATATATATATATATATATATATATATATATATATATATATATAAATATAAAACTTTAATTTCCCAAATAAAAATGAAAATTGTACAGTAATACTAGATTTAAGTTTAGCACAGGGAGGTCTTAAAAATATAAACTAGATTACCACCAGAGGAGTTCTCCACGCATTTAATGTGGCTGTGAGAAAATATCAGCAACAGCCAAGTAACATAGTATCAAAATTCATAATATTGTACCCTTGCAGGGAAAAATCCAAATGGAAATGCAAAAAGTAGCCAGGTCTATAAAAATGCAAAAATGTATTAAGCCTATAATAAAAACAGTCAGCGCCCTGGCTGGTTTTAGCTACAGATGCCATTTTAAAAGAGCCATGTTTAAGGAAGTGAGCAACCTTCATATAGCACAATCTCCGCTATCTATGTAAGCTATTTTGATGGGGCACCATAGCCATCACTGATATCCTTGTGAATGTATTGTATATCTATAGACATTGAGTCAGATCATTCATATACAGTGGAATCTCTGCTTGACAAATATTGCACACATGTACACGCATGCATACTTAAACACATGCAGACTCAGGCTAACTAGCACACACTAACTAGAAGATGCACATACATACATAAACACAAACATGCAAACTACACACACACACACACACCACAGACCTACTACATAAACACACACTCTACATACATACACAAACATACTATATAGACACATCACATACATACATACATAAACACATATGTACACACACTAACTAGCCCACATACAGATACATACATAAACACATGCATACACACTACACAGACCTACTAAACACACCCACTCTCTACATACACACACATCATACATAAACGCACACACATATTACATGTGCAATTAAACATAAACATATGTACATGAACCACACAGACCTACTGCATACATACTCTCTGCATACACAGTCACACACCAAATAGACACATCACACATACATACATAAATACATACATAAACACATACTACGTACACACAATCTTTTGCCTACACATACTTCATACACAAACACACAGAAATTGCAAATACACAATAAAAATACATTGCAATTGCACTTACTTTGGATTTGAAATGAGCTATAGAATATTTTCTAGCAAATTTCAAAGTTAATACAATTTTTCCCTCCTCCTGTATCATGTGACAGCCATTAGCCAATCACAAAATGCATGCACTTTTGCACATGCTCAGTATAATAAAAAAATATTGAAAGTATATTGAATTTTTTTTTTAAATTGCATGCTTTATCTGAATCATGCAGAGAATTAAAACAGAGAAAGGATAGGTTTAAAGGGAGAAAATGGGACTTAAAAAAAGAGTAATAGGTAGAAGAAGATGAGGCCCCCATGTTTATTATTATTATTATTAATAATAATAATAATATCGGTTATTTGTAGAGCACCAACAGATGCTGCAGAGCTATACCCTTTTAATTCTTGAATTTTAGCTTTTTCGGTCTAGAACCTCTCCTATTGGTTTATGGGTTCTTCCGCAAGTGAAGGGAGAACATTATATTCTATAACAATATCACCTTCTGTTAAGGAGATCCCTTTTTGTTAATGAAAGAAAAAATTCAGTACTATTATATATTTTCCTTAACTGGGTCTTAACGGGGACATAAATCAATTTGAATTTCTCATAAAATGCTTAATTATGCGTATCTAAAAACCCTGTGTAATATACTTTCAGAAATAATTTAGCATACTTTTCCTGTAACTAACTGTAATTGTAGTGTTTCCACTCCTATAGCAGAACCCTGACACTCCTACGTGCTGCATTGTGATTTGCTGATATGTGCAGGAGCTTCTTTATGTTTCTTCCTAATTGGCTGCTCCAAAAGTAGTAAAATAGACAATATTCAAGAAGTGTTTAAATGGGCGTTTACTGAGATTTTAAAACTATAACAAAATGACAGTTTCTAATGCTTTTAATACATATTTTATATGCAAATATTTTAAATGCATAATTTGATGGATAATTTCTGACCCATAAATTAAAAAAAATGATTTTAATGTTCCTTTAAACTAAAAAAGTTATCATGAAAAGAACAATATCTGAATGTTAAAATATTCTTTTATGGGGGCGGGGCTATCCGCCGAGGTAGATGGCCGCACTTCTACAGAGCTCCTGACTCTAAGCTTGCAAATGAGACCTACCTATCTACTTGGCTACACAAAGTTAAGCTCCAACCAACTGAGACAATTCAAAAATGAGTCTGGGAGTACATTGGTCTTTTGTGTGACCCGGTACAGAGAAAAAGACATGCCACGCAACGAGCAAGGCATCAGAGCAGCTGAAGATGGCGGATCATTACAGTGAGGCGGTAGCTTCAAAATTCTACTCCTATCTAACACCCCCTGTGTCCCAGGTTTGAGTAGTAACTCTCCAGTAGCTGACATTCAAACCTGACTAGTTACTATATGGAGCATAATTGCTTGACTGCAATGGAGGCAGTCGATCTTTGGGAACAGAGGATCCGGGCTGCCCTGGCGCAGCACTTCTGCGATCTGCAACGGAACCTGATGCAGATGCTGGCACACATGGAGCCTCAACAGGTGGTGGATTCTGGCCCCCAGAGAATTCGGAGTCCCCGGCCCGCAGCGGGGATGCTGAGCACACTTACCACGGATCTGGGGAACAAGATATCACTCTCTCCACGTGGCGCTGAGAGCCGGAAATCTATTCGGACCGCAAATTCCACTAAAAAGGTTAGCAGTGTAAAGAGACTCCTTCACTTTAGTTATGTCCCTAAACATCGCCCCAGTGGCGCAACGAAAGCCCTAAATATGCGGCATCTGGGTGAAAGGGGTACAAGAAAGACTAAATTTGCAGATGTGGGGGCCAAGAATGAGAAAATGCAGAGATCGGTGCCGGCAGAAAAGCTAATCACTCACAGGGGGAACTTAAGTGGATTGTCTTTCCAGCGCCATGTTTCCCAGCTAGCCAGATCTGTAGACTTGTTTGGCAGCCCTGAGGGTAGGTGGCCCTCTGTGAGAAAAGGAATAGGGTGATGAGTGTGGAGGTCGGGACGGACCTCTGGACATGACAGCTGATCCTCTAGCAAGCCCTAGTTACGGACATTGAACTAACTAACTTGGTAATCTCCAGCCTATAGCTGCATAAGACTTTATTGTTAAGGACACGTCTAGGTATTTTTGTTGTCAGTATCTGATTGGAGTTGGGTTATCACTAAATAGCCATGTTTATAAGGATTTATTTACTTTAGCCATAACCCATTCACTAATAGACTGTGATTTTTTCCCTTTTTTTGCATGCTGTGTATTACCTGTTACTGAGCCTGTACTGGCTTGTAGTCACTGATAGCATAATGCCACTGTAAATATACTTGCAGCCTATGAATGCGGTGGAATACAAATAGTCTTTAGACCGGTGCTGACCACTTAGTTCAGGTAAATGTGAATGCTGTACCTTGATATCCACAATTCTCTGTCTTGTGCACATCATTCAGATTGTTTTTGAATTTATGTTACCTGCATCATTACTGCAAGCATGCTTCATGTTTATTGCTGTCCACAACCCTTATCCCAATGCTGTCTCACTGTGCCAATATTTGCTATGGGAACTTCCCTTTAGTTCCTATACCGATACCATTAGCTCTGGTTCATTTATAATGTGTTGCATCTTTAATATGCTAGTGCTAACATGTTCTTTGTTCTGGCTCATCATACTAAGCGCCCCAAAAATGGGTGTTTCAAGCGCATACTAATATAGACTGAGTCACCCCATTTCCCTGGTAGGTGGTTTCCCGGGATGCATGAAATAGTGCCACCTGGGGTCATCCCTAATAGTACTATTGTGGGACCTTGATGTTGCTCTATCTTGTAGTTTCCTTAGCCTATGCAGTTTGCCGTTAGCTATTGCCAACATAGGTTGCGGACATCTTATCTGTTTCTCCTACCCGTGGATTAGGGGAGAGCCCTGGGGGAGATATTTTCGTAAATTTGTAAAATTGATGTCTTGGCAGCTATATTATAATTCTACCAACTGTGGGTCATAAGCACAACACTTTTAATGTTATAGTCATACCATCCTTATGAGTCTGTCCGCCCTGGGGGTGAGAGGGGGCCCTCAGTGGGGACTAGTATACTCCTAGTAGTGTTTTGACCTAAGTATCATTATTACACTTAGTCCAAGGTAACATTTACACGGTATTTGTTTCTCCTTCTGGACCAGTGGCCAGGGCCCTGAAGGAGTCCTTGTAAAGGAAACATAGCCCACGAATATACAACCGTTTGGTTAATCATTACGAGAAGTTCCACATGGCAGCTGAACAATGTGCTACAGACGCATCCACTCAAGACTGATCTTAGCTTAAACTATGTAATCTAGAGTTGCTATACAGTTAAGCCCCATAATATGGTAGAAGGGCTCTCAGCCTTGCAGGATGCCCAGGTTTTTGTTATGCGCCTTACTTTTTAAGAAAGCTATGGAAATTATTTTATGTCTAAAGCAAGCAACACCTATCTTTACCTCTTATACTCTGTTCAGCCTAACAACCCTTATGTTTATAGATATGAGATACCCAGCATTAGCCCACCTCCCCCCCCCCCCCCCAAAGCAGAGCCCACTCTAGGGTTCCAACTAGGCGGACTACTTTCGCCTCAATCCTTTTTATTTTATAAATATGTGTTCTCACCGAATTAAATTTATTGCTTATTCTTTGGGTATGGAACTACGATATATATAAAGTTATTTTCTTATGTGTTTAATGTACGCTATTCCTCCCTGGATATATGTGTATGAACTTCATGTTTACAGACACTTGAGTAGGGGTCCTGCGCGGCCCCAATTGTTATCTTTTCCTTTAAATCAAATAAAAAACTTTAAAAAAAAAAAAAAAAAATATTCTTTTATAAATTATTTTTTTAAAAAATCTATCATGCACATATATGATAAAGCAATATTTATGCATGCTTAAAATATTCAAATTTTTGTTTTGCATATTAAGCTTAAATTAAAGCTATTTTGATCTTAAAACGTACAGCCTAAAAATTAAAGGAACAGAAAGTTGAAAAATGAAATGTGCATGGGTGCATTTCAATTTAAAATATAACGGCTAGATTACGAGTCTTGTGTTATGAGTAAAAAAGCAGCATTAAGCCTCATAACGCTGCTTTTTTACTACCGCTGCAATTACGAGTCTTGCTGATTTAGGGGCACCGCACACTTTTTTGGCCGTACCGCAAATCAACTTACGTAAATTACGTATCGTCTTTTTTCAATGGGACTTCCATAGCGCCGGTATTACAAGCTTGTCCTGGGAGGCCAAAAAGTGAGCAGTACACCCTATCCCGTCAAGATTCGTACCGCATTTTAAAGTCAGTAGTTATGAGTTTTACACTACAAAACTGTAGCATAAAACTCATAACTAAAGTGCTAAAAAGTACAAACAAAAAGAGCAACCGTGTTGCTCAAAGCAAAGTTCAGGACAGTATTGTTACAAGGTGTTTTTAATCTTATTAATTTGAGTTAGTTTGTTACCACTCCCATTTGGGGAGTGGTTAACAGGTATATAAGGTGTACTCCTTGAATACCTGACACAGTCTATGACTACGGCCACACTGGGCCGAAACCGGTCAGACTTTTCTACTTGTCTCTCTTGCTGAGAGTTTTATCTGCATGTTTTATCCTTGAATCACTTCAATAAAGTTTGCCTTTTTACATATGGAACTGGAACTCAATTGATTTTTTCTCCCACACCTGGATGTACTTTGGATACTGCTTTGTTTTTGCTAAAAAGTACACTAACACCCATAAACTACCTATTAACCCCTAAACCGAGGCCCTCCCGCATCGCAAACACTAAAAGAAAATGATTAACCCCTAATCTGCCGCTCCCGACATCGCCGCCACTATAATAAACATATTCCAATCAGCCAATAGAATGTGAGCTCAATCCTATTGGCTGATTGGATTTTTTTCAACCTTAATTCCGATTGGCTGATTGGATAATTCTATCAGCAAATCGGAATCTAAGGGACGCCATCTTGGATGACATCATTTAAAGGAACCTTCTTTGTAGAAGAAGCCATCGATTGAAGAGGATGCTCCACGCTGGATGTCTTGAAGATGGAGCCGCTCTGCGTCGGATGGATGAAGATAGAAGATGCCATCTGGATGGAGACTTCTCCCGGCTTCGTTGAGGATGGATGTCCGGTCTTCAAAACTGTAAGTGGATCTTCGGGGGTTAGTGTTAGGATTTTTTAAGGGTGTATTGGGTGGGTTTTATTTTTAGATTAAGGGTTTGGGCTGCAATAGAGCTAAATGCCCTTTTAAGGGCATTTAAGGGCAATGCCCATCCAAATGCCCTTTTCAGGGCAATGGGGAGCTTAGGTTTTTTTAGTTAGGGTTTTATTTGGGGGGTTGGTTGTGTGGGTGGTGGGTTTTACTGTTGGGGGGGGTTGTGTGTATTTCTTTTTACAGGTAAAAGAGCTGATTTCTTTGGGGCAATGCCCCGCAAAAGGCCCTTTTAAGGGCTATTAGTATAGTTATATATAGTATAGTTTAGGCTAGAGTTTCTTTTTATTTTGGGTGGGCTATTAGATTAGGTATAATTAGTTTAAAGATCTTGTAATTTGTTTTTTATTTTCTTTAATTTAGTGTTTTTTGTATTTTTAATTTAGCTAATTGTATTGAATTTAGTTAATTGTATTTAATTTAGGGAATTTATTTAATTGTAGGGTTAGGTTAGGTGTTAGTGTAAGGCAGGTTAGGTTTTATTTTACAGGTCAATTTGTATTTATTTTAGCTAGGTAGTTATTAAATAGTTAATAACTATTTAGTAACTATTCTACCTAGTTAAAATAAATACAAACTTGCCTGTAAAATAAAAATAAACCCTAAACTAGCTGCAACGTAACTATTATTTATATTGTAGCTAGCTTAGGGTTTATTTTATAGGTAAGTATTTAGTTTTATATAGGAATTATTTAGTTATTAATAGTAGGTTTGATTTAGATTTAATTTAATTCTATTTAAATTAGGGGGTGTTAGGGTTAGGGTTAGACTTAGATTTAGGGGTTAATAAATATAGTATAGTGGCGGCGACGTTGGGGGCGGCAGATTAGGAGTTAATAATATTTAACTAGTGCTTGCGATTGTCAGCCTGTGGAAGGTAATCTCACCCCTGTAAAGGAGAGAGGGAATTTTTAGGACCACAACTGCAGGTTTAGGAGTGTTGTGAATGTATCAGTGATTCTGTGTAAGTGAGGGAAGGCAGCAAGGATCAGAATCATTAGATACAGTTCACTTTAATATAAGGATAGGAGTGACAATGGCTGAGACCTCAGAGCTTATAGCCCCACTCAGTATTGACAAACTGGTTCCCACATATAAACAACAAGCAATTGCAAGTTAAAGTTTTAGACATACCATATCTAATCATAGCTGGCAGCAGACATAGTGTACAACTTAAGGCAACAAATAGGGTTAATGAGATTTATGCAGCAATTAGGTGTTGAATCTGAACTCTTAAGAATATAGGTTGAATAGAGCATTTACATATGAAGGCAACCTAACTACGATTCTGAGACATGTCAGGAGTAATTGCAGAATCATCGTAAGTTACTTCGGTATGAGTTTGAAGGAAGCGCTTTTGAGACTTACTAGTAAAAGTAGGGGGTGAGGTCTGTCCGGACAGAGCGAAGTTCCCCTGCAGAGTTTGGGGAAATTGCAGCGTGTGCGATGGCGTGTGACGTCACAGCTTGCCGGTTCCGGTCCTGTGTTTGGCAGAGAGGTGAGCCGCGTCTGTCTCTAAAGTTGCAAGCAGGTTAGAGGGTGAGAAGCTGGATTCAACAATCAAGCAATTTGGTATGAGTAGGAGGGAAATTTAAACTGCTTGTTGGGGAGGAGTTATGTAAGTGTGAAAAGACACAGCTATACAAAGGATAAGGCAAAGAACTTAGTCAATCATTACAGGACCCCCCCCCCAAAGATCAACTCCGGGGATCGAGTCCAGGACGATCAGGATAACGTTCATGGAACCTGGCCACCAACCGGGGGGCAGAAAGATTGGAAGCCGGTTCCCAGGAGTCCTCCGAATCAGGGTAGCCCTTCCAATGGACCAGATACTGAAGCTGCCCACGAAAACGTCGGGAGTCCAAGACATCTTGTACCTCATACTCCAGGGTGGTATCCTGTAGATGAGGAAGTAAAGGAATAGAAGGATCATGGTGACGAAGTTGTCTATAAGGCTTGAGGAGAGACACATGAAAGGTAGGATGGGATTTCAGATTTGCTGGTAATGCAAGAGTAACAGCGTTCATATTCACAATTTTTATGATGGGAAATGGTCCAATGAAGTTTGAAGATAATTTCCTGGAAGGAAGGGGTAAATGTAGATTACGTGTTGATAACCAAACGTAGTCACCTACACTATATTTAGGCGAGGAAATCCTTTTTTTATCATAATGGAATTTATAGCGATCCTTGGCGATGCGAATATTTTCAGCAGTTAGTGAAAAAGATTCACTAATAGTGTTGATGAGGTCATTCACAACAGGACAACTATTGCTGTCCATAGAATCCCATTCAAAAGAAGGATGGAAACCATAATTAATGAAGAATGGTGTGAACTTTGTAGAGGAATGGATGGAATTGTTGAAGGCGAATTCTGCGTATGGTAGTAGTTGTGTCCAGGTATCTTGTTTAGCTGAAATGAAACATCTTAAATATTGTTCTATGCACTGGTTTGTCCTTTCAGTCTGGCCATTAGTTTGGGGATGGAAAGAGGTACTGAGACGTCTAGAAATACCCAATGAGTGACAAAGTTGTTTCCAGAATTGGCTGGTGAATTGAGTTCCCCTATCTGAGGTAATACTATTAGGGAGTCCGTGATACTTGAATATATGATGTATCATTAAGGAAATGGTTTCAGAAGAAGTTGGCAGCTTATGATAGGGCACGAAATGTGCCATTTTACTAAATAGGTCTACGACTACTAATATGGTGTTATTCCCTTCAGAAATAGGTAGGTCGACTATGTAGTCAATTGCTATGTCCTTCCAAGGACGGTCAGGAGTTGGTAATGGGATCAATTTCCCGTAAGGGGGAGTCCTCCCCTTTTTTGTAGTTTCGCAGATTAAGCAGGTTTTAACGTAATCCTCAACATCAGAGAGGCAGGTAGGCCACCAAAAGAATCTGGAGACTAATTCTTGAGTTTTCTTTATGCCCATGTGTCCAGCAGATGGAGAATCATGTAAAGTTTTTAAGACTGTTGGTCTGAGACTGTTGGGTACATAGATTTGTTGTTGATAATAATACAACCCATCCGAGTGTAAATCCAAGACCTGTAATGGTTTATTGGAGTCAGCCTGTTGTGCTGATTTGAACTGAATGTTTTGTTCTGTAGTTAAAGCTAAGAATCTGTCAAGAGGAATTAAAGGTGAAAGGTTTGGATGTGACACTTGGTCCACCAAGTGTCTTGAAAGGGCATCAGCCTTCTTGTTCTTGTTTGCAGGACGGTAGGTGATAAGATAATTAAATCTAGCCAAAAATAGGTTCCAACGGACCTGTCGTGCGCTAAGAGTCCTATTAGATTGTAGGTATTCTAGATTTTTGTGATCCGTGTAAATCAGGATTGGAAGAAGGGTCCCTTCTAGAAGGTGTCTCCATTGTTCCAATGATGTTTTGATTGCTAACAGTTCTTTATCACCTATTGGATAGTTTATTTCAGCTGAATTAAGAATACGTGAATAGAAGGCAACAGGATGCAGAGGATCTTTTGGAGTCTGCCTCTGTGAGAGAATTGCCCCCAAAGCATAATTAGATGCATCTACTTCCAAGATGTACTGCAACTCAGAATTAGGGAATTGGAGGATAGGGGCCGTAGTGAAAGCTTTTTTTAAAAAATTGAATATTCCTTCTAAATCATCGTTCCATTTGAAGTGTGTGTCAGATTTGGTCAAGTTAGTTAAGGGTCTAGTCAAGTCAGCAAAATTTTTAATAAACTTTCTGTAGAAATTGGCGAAACCCATGAACCTTTGAATATCCTTTTTACTTTTTGGGGAAGGCCAATTTTGAATTACCGATATCTTATCATTGTCCATCTGGATACCTTGGGGTGATACAATATAACCTAGAAATTTAATTTCTTTGGAGTGAAATAAGCATTTTTCTAGTTTAACATAAAGAGAGTTCTCTCGTAACCGTGTTAATACTAGGGTGACATGTTTGATGTGTTCAGTAAGTGAGGTAGAGAATATGAGTATGTCATCCAGGTAAATTACCATAAATAAATCCAAAAAATCCTTGAAGATATCATTTATGAAATACTGAAAAGTAGCCGGGGCATTACAGAGGCCAAATGGCATCACAGTATATTCAAAAAGGCCATAACGTGTACGGAATGCTGTAAGCCATTCATGACCCTCCTTTATTCGTACCAAGTTGTAAGCCCCTCTAAGATCCAATTTAGTGTATATGGTAGCATTTTGTAATCTATCAAGGAGTTGAGGAATTAAAGGTAGTGGATAGCGGTTTTTTATCGTACGCTTGTTTAACTCTCTGTAATCGATAATGGGTCTTAGGGATTGATCTTTGTTTTTAACAAAAAAAATACCAGCCCCAGCTGGGGAGGTGGAAGGACGTATAAAACCTTTCTTCAAATTATCTGCCAAATAAGTTTTTAGATGTTGTAACTCAGGATCAGAGAGGGGAAATATATGGCCGTAAGGTATATCAACACCTGGTAGGAGATCTATAGGGCAGTCATAAACCCTATGAGGGGGTAGATTCTCTGATTCCTTTTTGTTAAAGACATCAGCGAATGTTATGTATTCCTTGGGGATTTGTAAAGGAACATCAAGTAAAATTTGTTCATGATGGAGACACAAATCTTTACAATAAGGAGAATCAAAGATGACATGTGAAGTTGACCATTGTATAGTGGGATCGTGTTGTTTAAACCAACTGATACCAAGTATAATGGGATATAGAGGTGAGGGTATAACATCAAAAGTAAGAAATTCTGTGTGTTGGTCATGTGTGGTGAGCCTTAAAGGTATGGTGTGGTATAAGATGGGTCCTGATGTAATTTCCTTACCATCAATAAAACGAAGTATACTAGGCACCATTTTCTTAACTAGTGGAATTTTATTTACAATAGTGAATTGGTAATCTATATAATTGTGGCTGGCACCAGAGTCAAGGATTGCTTGTGAGTTGAGTCTTTGCTGATCCCACTGTAATAAGATAGGAAGGGAGCAATGATTAGATTGTGGTTGTTTAGCGGATAAACATATACTTGTGGTGTTCATCTTACCCTTCCTACGCTGTAATTGAGAGCAGTCCTTTACAGAGTGATCGATCCCTCCACAGTACATACAGAGATCTAAAGCTTTTCTTCTTAATTTTTCCTGTAGTGTTAATGGACCTCTGATGAAACCGAGTTCCATAGGGATTTCAGAGGCTTTTGTAGTTGTCTTAGGTGGATGTAGAGTAGTAACTGTTTGTTTGGTGGATGTTTCTAAGTGTGACTTTTCTGAGCGTCTCTCTCTGATGCGTCTATCTAATGTGATGCTAGCATCTATTAGGAGTTCTAAAGTCTCTGGGAGGGGTTGTCTAGCTAGCTCATCCTTGAGAGTATCTGAGAGGCCTAGGCGGAATTGATTGCGCAAGGAAAGGTCATTCCACTGTGTATCAGGGGACCATTTCTTAAACTCTGCGATGTAGTCCTCCACAGGCCTTTTATGTTGTCTCAGAGACCTCATTGCTGTCTCAGCAGACAGCTGTTTGTAGGGATCATCATATAGCTGTCCCATTGCTTTAAAAAACTGATCAAATGAGTACAGCAATGGGTCATTGGTTTCAAAAAACAAATTTGCCCATATACGTGGTTCACCACGTAGATAGGAAATTGTGGTGAGAACCTTCAAATGATCATTGAAGTATGTTTTGGGTTTTAATTTGAAATATAAGGAACATGAGTTTTTGAATTCCCTAAATTCTGAACGAATACCACTAAATGTTTGTGGAGGATTAGGTTGAGGTTCACTAGAACTAATATGTGTAGTGAGGGTATCAATTTTTTCATTGATGTATTGCTTTAAGGCAGAGTTTTCTAATTGTAGTGTATTTAACCCTGTTGTAAGGTTATCTACAGTTTGAGTTAATTTCTCTACATGTGATAATAAGGCTGCTGGGTCCATGGTAAGGCTTGATTGTTATTGTCAGCCTGTGGAAGGTAATCTCACCCCTGTAAAGGAGAGAGGGAATTTTTAGGACCACAACTGCAGGTTTAGGAGTGTTGTGAATGTATCAGTGATTCTGTGTAAGTGAGGGAAGGCAGCAAGGATCAGAATCATTAGATACAGTTCACTTTAATATAAGGATAGGAGTGACAATGGCTGAGACCTCAGAGCTTATAGCCCCACTCAGTATTGACAAACTGGTTCCCACATATAAACAACAAGCAATTGCAAGTTAAAGTTTTAGACATACCATATCTAATCATAGCTGGCAGCAGACATAGTGTACAACTTAAGGCAACAAATAGGGTTAATGAGATTTATGCAGCAATTAGGTGTTGAATCTGAACTCTTAAGAATATAGGTTGAATAGAGCATTTACATATGAAGGCAACCTAACTACGATTCTGAGACATGTCAGGAGTAATTGCAGAATCATCGTAAGTTACTTCGGTATGAGTTTGAAGGAAGCGCTTTTGAGACTTACTAGTAAAAGTAGGGGGTGAGGTCTGTCCGGACAGAGCGAAGTTCCCCTGCAGATTTTGGGGAAATTGCAGCGTGTGCGATGGCGTGTGACGTCACAGCTTGCCGGTTCCGGTCCTGTGTTTGGCAGAGAGGTGAGCCGCGTCTGTCTCTAAAGTTGCAAGCAGGTTAGAGGGTGAGAAGCTGGATTCAACAATCAAGCAATTTGGTATGAGTAGGAGGGAAATTTAAACTGCTTGTTGGGGAGGAGTTATGTAAGTGTGAAAAGACACAGCTATACAAAGGATAAGGCAAAGAACTTAGTCAATCATTACAGCGATGCGCGGTTTAGGGGTTAATATGTTTATTATAGTGGCGGCGATGTCCGGAGTGGCAGATTAGAGGTTTATAAATATAATGCAGCTGTCGGCGATGTCGGGGGCGGCAGATTATGGGTTAATAAGTATAATGTAGGTGGCGGCGATGTCGGGGCGGCAGATTAGAGGTTAATATATAATGTAGGTGACGGCGATGTTGAGAGGGGCAGATTAGGGGTGAATAAGTGTAAGATTACGGGTGTTTAGACTCAGGGTTTATGTTAGGGTGTTAGGTGTAAACATAAAATGTGTTTCCCAATAGGAATCAATGGGGCTGCGTTACGGAGCTTTACGCTGCTTTTTTGCAGGTGTTAGACTCTTTCTCAGCCGGCTGTCCCCATTGATGTCTATGGGGAAATCGTGCACGAGCACGTAAAACCAGCTCACCGCTGACTTAAGCAGTGCTGGTATTTGAGTGCGGTATGGAGCTCAATTTTGCTCTACGCTCACTTCTTGTCTTTTAACGCTGGGTTTATAAAAACCTGTAATACCAGCCTTGTAGGTAAGTGAGCAGTGACAATAACGTGCAAGCTAGTACCACACCCCTCATAACACAAAACTCATAATCTAGCCGTAGGTATTTTGCAATATACTTCTATTAGCAAAAATGCTTCTAGTAAAAGTTATTATCGTGTTAATGCAGCATACGCACATATCCTGTGAGGGTCTGTGCACCAGTATTCAAACACCACACCTTTTCAGAGAGATGGCATTGGTGTGTATTGCTTCTGTGTCATAAAAGCCACTGCTGATCTCTGAGATGGTATGGTGTTTGAATAGTGGTGCACGGGTCCTCACAGCATATGCGCATATGCTGCAGAAAAACAGAAATTACTTTTACTAGAAGTATTTTTGCTAATGAAAGTATAATGCAAAAATGCTTATAATTCCTATTGAAATGCACCAATGCCATTTAAATTTTGACCTTTCTATCCCTTTAATATCATGCATTTAAAAGAACAATAATTATGTTTAAAATATTTTATTTATTAATTTTTTTTTAAACTGTTTTGATTTAAAAGCGAACAGGAAGTGCATAGGGTGAACATTTAGACAATGTGTCAGTGCTTGGCACAATAGTAGATAGGGTTACACAATGCCCCCTCACTCTTGATCGCCCTATGTATATTTCTCACAACTGCCCAATCAAGCAGTAGTGAGCCCAGCACCAAATTGTATAAAGGTTTATGCCAGAGTGCACATTGCAAACAGGGTCTCTGCTCACCCCAAGTTTGAAGCACAATACAAAAAGCACAACAGCACTTCTGTTTCAATCATGCATGCATGATTAAGGGCTCAGTGGAGCCCGAAACGTTGTTCTATAGGGACATATCCCTGTAATAAAGAGGAGCATCCTCATTGAAACAGAAGTGCTGTTGTGCTTTTTGTATTATTTTTCACAACTAATCGCTCATTTCACACCTTGGCAGCCAGTAACCTACAAATAAATAATTTACCTTTTTGGATGCCAGTAACCAATACCCTTTTGCATGGCTTAAAAACATAATAGTGCAGAATTGCTAGTCTTAAAATGACATGCTGTAGCATTCTTTTTTTACTATTATGGTCCTTTAATCGCTCAAACCCACAGCCACATACCTCTGCTATCCTTAACTGCAACAAAAGTGTTTTGCGAGATGGGCTGCAGCGATGGGGGGTTGGAAATCACCAATGGCTCATGGATGGAGCTGAGATGTTTGTGGGCATGGCTGTGTATGTTATATGAATTACAGGGTGTCCATGGGCGAAGCTGGGGCAGTTCCTAAAATTGAGGACAATTGCTCTGGCCAAGAAGCTGTGGGTGGGAAGTGGGGCAGAACTTCGATAGGATCCAGGAAGGTGGAGAAGTCTGGTCTGTTGTTTAGTGGGCGTGCACAAGCTCTCTATGTGTACTTACACAAATATATATATATATACTGTATGTATATGTATATATATATATATATATATATATATATATATATATATATATATATATATATATATATATATATATATATATATATATATATATATATAAAAATATTACAACTGGGCCTAGCACTCACTGTGATCCATTACTGACCGGGGTGCAAAACAAGATCCTCAATATGTCCAAAATAAACAAGACACTCTCCAGATTTGAATTAATATTCTATCTTTAATCCAATGTGATGTTTTGGGGTTTGACCCCCGTCCTCAGACCATTATTTAATTCAAATCTGGAGAGTGCCTTCTTTATTTTGGACACAGTCACAGTGTATATGTATATTACTCTGTGATTGTCTGATAACTGTCACATGATACGGGGGGGGGGCGGAAAATGTCGGGGGAAAAATGTCAGAATTTAAAAAAAAATATCTACTGTGTTTTGAAATTCCGAGTGCTATTGCATTGTCCTTTTTATTATTCACTTGTTAATTATGCAATTCTACACTATTTAAGGGTCCTTTAGGTTTTCTATAAAGAGTTAGCCTTAAAGATTGTACATCAGTGGTTTATAGAAGATCTTAACCAGGAGTTATAGTGATAAACATAAAATGCATATTCTATTAAACAGGGTTTTATTGCCTCCTTACAATCCCTGTATATTTTTGCTATTTCAAAGGAAATGATTAAAGGGAAAATGAAATTATCATAATTCAGATAGAGCACACAATTTGTATTAACTTTCCAATCTTGCCTCCTTTCTAGAGAATACTGAGGTAGGCTTGTAAGTATGCCCTGGTTTTGAGGACTATATGAATAACATTGTTACAAACGATGCTGCCAAATAGGTGCACACTTCTGAGCATACCTCTGTATGGAAAGGAAGTTTCAAGGAAGGATAACACAAGAAACCAGTTAATTTAACAAAAGAAGAAAACTAGAAAGTTTCCTTTTTTTATTTTTATAGGGAAAGTAATGTAAAAAATAAACTTTAATGAACCAGATAGAGCATGCGATTTTAAGTAACTTTCCAATCTACTTCAATTATCAGATTTGTTTTATTCTCTTGGTATAATTTGTTGAAAAGCATACGTTGGTATTCTCAGGAGTAGCAATGCACTACTGGGTACTAGCTGCTGATTGGTTGCTGCACATATATGCCTCTTGTCATTGGCTCACCTGATGTGTTCACTACTAGTTTCCTCACGTGCACACTTTGTTACATGATACCTAAGGGTTTGGAATAAGACACTGATAAGGGAGGTGGAGCAAGCTTCACTTGGCAATACTAAAGTGTAAGTCATTTTGCATATTTTTGGAAATTTTATTAAAATACTTATAAGCTTTTTTTTTTACACTTTTTGTTTCACACACTGTTTTACCTCAGTTAACCCTTTTATAATTTGCACATTATGGCACTTTAATTGCTGCTCCTTCAGCAAAGAATACCAAGAGACTGAAGCAAATTTGATAATAAAAGTAATTGGAAAGTTGCTTAAAATTGCATGCTATATCTAAATCATGAAAGAAAAATGTGGGGTTTCATGTCTCTTTATATTGTATGCTCTGTCTAAATCAAGAAAGTTTAATTCTCACATTTATGTCCCTTTAAAGCAAATTTATTTAGTAGATTTTTAATTCTTTTATTTTCCAAGTTAAACTCCTGGGGCGCAATTACATATATATGGCGCAGGCTTCAGCGCAAGTGCTGCAATCGGCGCCACCCATAATTTCACCTCGCACATCGGGCTATTACATATACGGCGCCGGCAGTTCATAAAGTGCCGTAAGTCGGATAAACTAGCGATGTTCAGAAATGAGCGTAAATACAAATGTCTGGAGCCGTCAGTGACTTACGGCACTTTAGAAACTGCCGGCGCCTAAGAAAAGTAAAGAAAATAACAAATCTCCCGTAACAGTCTAACACGCCTCCCAAAAATAAGCCTGACATGTAAAACCCCTGTATCTGCAATTCCCCCTCTCACTACTAATAATAAATATATTAACCCCTAGACCGACAACCCCCCACAACGTAATAAGCCTAATTATTAACCCCTAAATCCGCCAACCCCAACATCGCAAAATACCTATTAAAACTATTAACCCTTAATCTGCCATTAACCCACAACGCAATAAACCCATTAAAACTATTAACGCCTAATCCGCCATTAATCCACAACGCAATAAACCCATTAAAACTATTAACCCCTAAACCGCCAAATCCCACAACGCAATAAACCTATTAAAGTATTTACCCCTAAACTGCCAAAGCCCACAACGCAATAAACCTAACCCCTAACCTAACCCCCCCTAACCTAACACCCCCTAAATGAACCCAAATTATCTAATTTACAAAATACTAAAGTTACTATTAAATTAAAAAAAAATAACACTACTTTAAAAATATAAATAAACTAAGTATAAATTAAAGGGACAGTCTAATCAAAATTCTGGAGTAGACTGTCCCTTTAAGCTACAATTACAGAAAATAAAAAAATCTAGGATTACAGAAAATAATAAAGAAAATTAACACATTTAAAAAAAATTATACCTAATCCCTATGAAAATAAAAATGCCCCCCCCCAAATAAACCCCCCCCCCTAATCTAATAAGCTACCAGTAGTCCTTAAAAGGGCTTTTTGCGGGTCATTGCCCCAAGATAATCAGCTCTTTTTCAAGAAAATACACAACCCCCCTCCTAACAGTAAAACCCCCCACCCCCCCAAATAAAATAACCTAACACTAAAAACCCTAAACTACCCAATGCCCTAAAAAGGGCATTTGTTGGGCATTGCCCTTAAAAGGGCATTCAGCTCTTTTACTGCCCATCCTATCTAAATAAAATAAAAATCCACAGAAACCCCTTAAAAAACCCTAAGTCTAACCCCCAAGTGGTCCTCACCTGTCCTGAAGTCCGGCGGAGAAGGTCCTGTTTCAGGCGGTGAAGTCTTCTTCCAAGCGGCAACCTCTTCTTTCTTCTTCCAGGAACCAGCCGGCGCGGAGCGGAGGGTGGAGCTGAAGACCGATTACTGCAGAATTGAAGACCGGCAAGCCTGGAACTGAAGACCGGCGACCGCGGAGCCATGGAGCGTGGAGGATCCTCTTCATAGGATCTCCGCCATACACTGAATAGGAATTCAAGGTACGCGATTAAAAATGGCGTCCCTTGAATTCCTATTGGCTGATTTGAGCCTTCAAATTCAAATCAGCCAATAGGATGAGAGCTACTGAAATCCTATTAGCTGTTCAAATCAGCCAATAGGATAAGAGCTACTTAAATTCTATTGGCTATTCAAATCAGCCAATATAATTTCAGTAGCTCTTATCCTATTGGCTGATTTAAAGAGCAAATAGGATTTCAGTAACTCTCATCCTATTGGCTGATTTGAATTTGATGGTTCAAATCAGCCAATAGGAATTCAAGGGACGCCATTTTTAATCCTCCACGCTCCATGGCTCCGCGGTCGCCGGTCTTCAGTTCCAGGGTCGCCGGTCTTCAGCTCTGCAGTCATCGGTCTTCAGCTCCGCCCTCCGCTCCGCACTGGCTGGTTCCTGGAAGAAGAAAGAAGAGGTCGCTGCTTGGAAGAAGACTTTACCGCCTGGAACAGGACCTTCTCCGCCGGACTTCAGGACAGGTGAGGACCACTTGGGGGTTAGACTTAGGGTATTTTAAGGTTTTTTTTTTTTATTTTTATTTTATTTAGATAGGGTGGGCAGTAAAAGAGCTGAATGCCCTTTTAAGGGCAATGCCCAACAAATGCCCTTTTCAGGGCAATGGGTTGTTTAGGGTTTTTAGTGTTAGGTTATTTTATTTGGGGGGTTTGGTGGGTGGGGGTTTTGCTGTTGGGGGGGTCGTGTATTTTACTGAAAAATAGCTGATTATCTTGGGGCAATGCCCTGCAAAAAGCCATTTTAAGGGCTACTGGTAGTTTATTAGATTAGGGTTTGTTTTTATTTTGGGGGGCTTTTTATTTTCATATACCTAGATTTAGAGTTCTGCAGTAGCTCTTAACTACTGTGCTCTAAAGTACACTAACACCCATAAACTACCTATGTACCCCTAAACGAGGTCCCCCCACATCGCCGCCAGTATAGTAAATATATTTTTTAACCCCTAATTTATATTTTTAACCCCTAATCTGCCGACCGCACACCGCCGCCACCTACATTATCCCTATGAACCCCTAATCTGCTGTCCCTAACATCGCTGACACCTACATAATATGTATTAACCCCTAATCTGCCCCCCCAACGTCGCCGCTACCTAACTACACTTATTAACCCCTAATCTGCCGACCGGACCTCGCCGCCACTATAATAAATGTATTAACCCCTAAACCGCCGCACTCCCGCCTTACAAACACTATAATAAATTGTATTAACCCCTAATCTGCCCTTCCCTAAAATAATTACAAAATTACCTGTAAAGTAAATCCTAACCTAAGTTACAATTAAACCTAACACTACACTATCAATAAATTAATTAAATAAATTACCTTCAATTAAATAAACTAAACTAAATTACAAAAAAAACCAAACACTAAATTACAGAAAATAAAAAAAATCCATCCTCTTCAACCGACGCCTAACCCGCCGAATGAAGGTTAGTTTAAATGACGTCACCCAAGATGGCGTCCCTCGAATTCCGATTGGCTGATAGGATTCTATCAGCCAATCGGAATTAAGGTAGGAAAAATCTGATTGGCTGATTAAATCAGCCAATCAGATTGAGCTCGCATTCTATTGGCTGATCGGAACAGCCAATAGAATGCAAGCTCAATCTGATTGGCTGATTGGATCAGCCAATCGGATTGAACTTGAATCTGATTGGCTGATTTAATCAACCAATCAGAATTTTCCTACCTTAATTCCGATTGGCTGATAGAATCCTATCAGCCAATCAGAATTCGAGGGACGCCATCTTGGATGACGTCATTTAAAGGAACCTTCATTCGGCGAGTAGGCGTCGGTTGAAGAGGATGGATCCACGTCGGCTGGAAGAAGATGGCTCCGCTCTGGATGGATGAAGATAGAAGGTGCCGCTTGGATGAAGATGTCTGCCGGTCCGGATGTCCTCTTCTGCCCAGATAGGATGAAGACTTCTGCCGGTCTGGATGTCCTCTTCTGCCCCATCGGATGAAGATTTTGGCCCGGCTGGGTGAACACGACTCAAGGTAGGTAGATCTTCAGGGGGGTAGTGTTAGGTTTATTTAAGGGGGGTTTGGGTGGGTTAGAGTAGGGTTATGTGGGTGGTGGGTTTTAATGTTGGGGGGGTTGTAATTTTTTTTACAGGCAAAAGAGCTGATTACTTTGGGGCATGCCCCGCAAAAAGCCCTTTTAAGGGCTGGTAAAAGAGCTGATTACTTTTTAATTTAGAATAGGGTAGGGACCTTTATTATTATTTTTTTTTCTTTTATTAGGGGGCTTAGATTAGGTGTAATTAGTTTAAAATTCTTGTAATATTTTTTTATTTTCTGTAATTTAGTGGGGTTTTTTTGTAATTTAGTTTAGTTTATTTAATTGTAGGTAATTGTAGGTAATTTAATTAATTTATTGATAGATAGTGTAGTGTTAGGTTTAATTGTAATTTAGGTTAGGATTTATTTTACAGGTAATTTTGTAATTATTTTAACTAGGTAGCTATTAAATAGTAAATAACTATTTAATAGCTATTGTACCTAGTTAAAATAAATACAAAGTTGCCTGTAAAATAAATATAAATCCTAAAATAGCTACAATATAATTATTCGTTATATTGTAGCTATATTAGGGTTTATTTTACAGGTAAGTATTTAGTTTTAAATAGGAATACTTTAGTTAATAATATTTAATTTATTTTGTTAGATTAAAATTATATTTAATTTAGGGGGGTGTTAGGGTTAGACTTAGCTTTAGGGGTTAATACATTTATTAGAGTAGCGGCGAGGTCCGGTCGGCAGATTAGGGTTTAATACTTGAAGTTAGGTGGCGGCGACATTGGGGGGGGTAGATTAGGGGTTAATACTATTTATTATAGAGTTTGCGAGGCGGGAGTGCGGCAGTTTAGGGGTTAATAACTTTATTATAGTAGCGGCGAGGTCCGGTCGGCAGATTAGGGGTTAATAAGTGTAGTTAGGTGGCGGCGACGTTGGGGGGCAGATTAGGGGTTAATAAATATTATGTAGGTGTCAGCGATGTTGGGGGCAGCAGATTAGGGGTTCATAGGGATAATGTAGGAGCGGCAGATTAGGGGTTAATTGTGTAATGCAGGGGTCAGCGATAGCGGGGGCGGCAGATTAGGGGTTAATAAGTGTCAGGTTAGGGGTGTTTAGACTCGGGGTTCATGTTAGAGTGTTAGGTGCAGACTTAGAAAGTGTTTCCCCATAGGAAACAATGGGGCTGCGTTGGGAGCAGCTTAACGCTGCTTTTTTGCAGGTGTTAGGTTTTTTTCAGCCCAAACTGCCCCATTGTTTCCTATGGGGATATCGTGCACAAGCACGTTTTGCCAGCTTACCGCTACCGTAAGCAACGCTGGTATTGAGGGTTGAAGTGGCGGTACATTCGGCTCAATGCACCCTTTTTGGAGCCTAACTCAGCCCTTCAGACAACTCTAAATACCAGCATTGTTTGGGAGCAGCGGTAGGAAAAAAAGGAAAATCTAGGCGATTGGGATTATGTATAATTTTTGTAGAATTTGGTAATTTTCTTTATTATTTTCTGTAATCTTTGATTTTTTAATTTTCTGTAATTGTAGCTTACTTTTAAAGTAGTGTTAGTTTTTTTTAATTTAATAGTAACTTTAGTATTTTGTAAATTATGTAATTTGGGTTCACTTAGGGGGTGTTAGGTTAGGGGGGGTTAGGTTACGGAGTTAGATTTATTGCGTTGTGGGCTTTGGCGGTTTAGGGGTTAATACTTTAATAGGTTTATTGCATTGTGGGCTTTGGCGGTTTAGGGGTTAATACTTTAATAGGTTTATTGCGTTGTGGGTTTATGGCAGATTAAGAGTTAATAGTTTTAATAGGTAGTTTGCAATGTTGGGGTTGGCGGTTTTAGGGGTTAATAATGTAGTTATTACTTGCGGTGTGGGTTTGATGGCGGATATAGGGGTTAATACACGTTATTAGTTATTGCGGTGGGGGATTGAGGTTGACAGGTAGACAGACATTGCGCATGCATTAGGTGTTAGTTTATTTTTGCAGGCATTTTCGGGGGTTACTGTGCTCCCATACTCAGCGCAAGGCTTGCTACGGCTGCCTTTTATGGTGAGGTAAAAATGGAGTAAGATTTCTCCATTTTCGCCACTTAAGTCCTTGCGCTGGATATTGGATACCGATTTACGACGCGGTCCCATGTTAGCCTATGGCAGTAAAAATTGTGGGTGACGGGTGAAATATACTTGTATGTAGGATACCAAACCCACACAAAAACCGGCGTTGCCGGCTTTTGAGGGCGATGCCGCATATGTAATGGGGCCCCTTACCTGCAGATCGGTATTATCTGCAAATAAAAAGTAATTTGTGCATGATGTAGTTCAGGTATTTTACAGGAAAATGTAAACACTGGTATAGTTTATAGTATTCTCCACAGAACATTTTGCCAGCCGGGTGGCATTATGAAGTAGCTGGGTGGGTTTGTATAATATTATAACATGTTGAGTTATTTATGAATGTTACTTAAAGGGACATAAAACCTAAAATTTCTCTTTCATGATTCAGATAGAGATTACAATTTTAAACAACTTTTCAATTTACTTCTATTGCCTAATTTATTTTTATTCTCTTGGTATAATTTGTTGAAGGAGCAGCAATGCACTACTGGTTTCTAACTAAGTAAATGACAATTGATATATATATGCAGCCACCAATCAGCAGCTAGAACCTAGGTTCTTTGCTGTTCCTAAACTTTCCTAGATAAACCTTTCAGCAAAGGATAACAAGAGAAGGAAGCAAATTAAATAATAGAAGTAAATTGGAAAGTTAATTAAAATTGTATTCTCTATCTAAATCATGAAAGAAAAAAATTAAGTTTTTATGTCCCTTTAAGATTTCCAAAGCACAAATGAATCAGATTTAACAATAATCTGTGCAGCAACCATTGAAAAAGTAATTGGCTAATTTTAGATTAACATTGACTTATATTTTAGCTAAGTAGTCAGTAAAATCAGATGAGTGGTGTGCCCATTAAATGGATCCTGGAGAGAACACTAATTTATATAATGGAAACACAAGATCTATCACAACAAATATATAATCTGTTCAAAACGATGACAAATATAACTTGACATAATGATGACAGCTTTCATATTCTACAAATGGGAAAAGCTTAACAAAAGATATTGCTTTTGAATCAAAATAAGCTGTTATGCAAAGCTTAAAAGCAGCTGTGCAGGAGAAGGGGAGTTAACACAGTAACTAAAAGCCAATATTCAGTAAACAAGGCAACAGAATGCTGTCAGGGAGGTTAAGGGAATAAGTAGAAATTACAGTCCATTTAAACTTAACATATTTGGATCGAGTAGGAAAGAAGAGTGCTTTTGCCAACTCAGTAAATGTTTAGCTTGGAGAACTTTACTTCCACATCTGGTTTGTGTTAGATACTGTAAATATTACTTCTTTCAATTTCATTTTTTTTTTTTTTGTTCAATGCAAATTTCAGTTTATTAGCAAAAAAAATAAAATCTGAGCAGTGGAAAGATTTAGAGGTTGAGCAAAGAAGGTTTCTTAAAATTTGATATATAAAAATGTAAAAATAAAGTCAGTGCAACTTGTAATTACGCTATTTTTGAGCCATAGATATTTCCTAAATTTAATAAAGCCCATTGGTGAAACTAGTATGTCGCTGAATTAAAAAAAAACTTGATTTATCTTTGCTACATGAAAATTGTGGTGATTTGTTACTGCCCCTTGTCACAGTGAGTTCTGCTATTTAATAATGGTATGAAAAAAGCATATTGAAAACATTACTAAATACATTTAAAAATACACCCTCTATAAAACAGTCTAACTTTGCTCTAACATACACAATGGGGCCTATTTAACAAAGGTCTGTCGGACCTGATCTGACAGTGCGGATCAGGTCCGACAGACTTTGCTGAATGCAGAGAGCAATACGCTCTCCGTATTCAGCATTGCACCATCAGCTCTTGTGAGCTGCTGGTGCAACGCCGCCCCCTGCAGATTCGCGGCCAATCGGCTGCCAGCAGGGGGTGTCAATCAACCCGATCGTACTGGATCGGGTTGAATTGCGGCAATGTCTGTCCGCCTCCTCAGAGCAGGCGGACAGGTTATGAAGCAGCGGTCTTTAGACCGCTGCTTCATAATCATAACTGGTGTTTCTGGCAAGTCTGAAGGCTCGCCAGAAACACGGGCCCTCAAGCTCCATCCGGAGCTTGATAAATGGGCCCCTATATGGCCAAAAGTTTGTGGATGTCGTTACTAATTATAAATTGCAGGTGTTCCAGCAACACCCATTGCTAACAGGTGCACACAGTCCAGCACATATCCATAAAATCCCTTGACAAACATGGATCATACTGAAGAGCTCAGTGACTTTAAAAGGGCCACATTTGTCACAAGTCCAGTTCATGAAATTTCTGCTCCACTAGATCTGCCTTGGTCCATTGTAGGGTGCTATTATTGTGAAGGTTAAGCATCTAGGAGCAATAACAGCACAGTCACAATCTTACTGTGAGGGAGTTAGGGTGGGTGGAACTCAGAATGCAGGAACAAAGTCTTTTAAAAGCTTTACTGATTGATAAGCAAAATAACAGTTGGAGGTTGAAATTGAAGTTCACAGAAACAACAAGTTTGAACATAGGTCCAATGGAGAACACTTAAGTCCAATATAAAGTTCAGAAAACGTAAGTAGGTTGCAGTAGCAAAGTCCAATGGACACTGGTGCTTGAATAGGGCAGTCAAGGGTGAGGCTGTCACATAATACCTGGTAGGTACAGCAGGCACAGCTGGTAAGAGGAAAGCAGACACAGGATTCCAAGCAGGTACTGTTGATGAGATAGTAACATCAGATACCAGATAGTTGCAGCAGGCACTGATGGTTTGATGAAGGCTGTCACTGGTATGGTAGACACAGGTTTTTCGGCAGGCACAGGATACGCAATGGGTACTGTTAGTGAGACTGTCATGGGATACGAGATAGGTACAGCTTCAGGTACAAGATGATCATACACAGATATCAGGCTAGTCTGCTTGGCTTTCAGGAACCAGGTAAGTATGCATGGTCTCTGGAACAAGGTGAGCATACACAGGTATCAGGTAAGTATGCTTGGTCTCTGGAACAAGTGTGCATACACAGGTATCAGGTAATTATGGTTGGTCTCTGGAACAAGGTGAGCATGCACAGATATCAGGTAAGTATGCTTGGTCTCTGGAACAAGGTAAGCATACCCAGGAACAAGGTGAGCATATGCAGGTACAAGGCAAGTATGCTTAAATCTCTGGAACAAGGTGAGCATACACAGGTATTAGGTAAGTATCTTCTGGCATACATGAACCAGGAACAAGGTAGAAGGCAATAACTCAGCCCAGAGTTTATAGGTACTCCCACACCTGAGTCTACAAAGGGGAAGCTGCAGCAGAAGCAGGAGGAGTTGGGCGTTTACCGAGATTTGGAGGCCGGGCCAGAGCGGAACTTCTGGTAAGTTCTTCAAACTCACGAAGCTGGGCCATTTAGTGCTGAAGAGCATAGCATATAAAAATCACATATATTTTGTTGTGACACTGGAAGCAGCATCAGCACAAGAACTGTGTGTCAGCAGCTTCATGAAATGGATTTCCATGGCCAAGCAACTGTAAACAAAGCTTACATCAGCATGCACAATGCTAAGTGATGGCTGGAGGGCGTAAGGTATGCAGTCACTGGACTCTGGAGTCATGCATGTGCTATTCTTTTGAGCTGCCTTGATTCATCAGCCTTTGCCTCTTACCCTCCCTAGTATTATATATCACATATCATGGCTTTCACTTACCTGACACCTGACCTCACACTGCTAAACTTAAATGTAACAAAAGACCACAGATAAAGAATGTAATGAAGACCACAGATAAAGAAAACTGCAGAAAAAACATACTGTATGCAATGAGACTAATACAACAGAGACCTCTGTGGTGGGAGTACTGCACTATATACAGGCTTCATTTAAACAAGGGACAAGCTTAAAAGTCAGGAACACTGGGACTGTCCTGGGAAAAAAAACAGAACAGTTGGCAACTATGGTACTATTAATATGAAGACTTTTACCAGAAATATATTCATGTAGATTTTAAATCTAAATCTCTATAGTGGTTTAAAGGGATAGAAAGGTCAACATTGAAATTTGAATAGGTGCATTTAGATTGCTGTGAGGGTACCGTGCACTAGCATTCAAGCACCACACCTCCTCAGGCCTTGATTTATCAAGCCCTTCTACATTTGACTACAGGTTTTCACAAGAGAACCTGCATTTAGGATTTATCAAGCAGCGGTCATCAGACTGCTGCTTCCCTACCATCTTCTCCTCCTCTTAGGTGGAGAATTTAAATCCCCCCGGTCTTATCCGACCAGGGAGATTGACAGCTCCTGCCCGTGCATGATTGGCTGAGTGCGGGCAGGGGGCGAGGTTGCGCGTGAGCACAAAATAGCACTTGTGTGCAATGTTAAATTCGGGCAGCGGATTGCTGCCCGACAGAGGATAGCTGGGGAGGACACGGGCGACTATGTCCGCTCCAACCGCGCTTGATTTATAAATTGAGTCAGCAGTCTTGTTTAACACAAATTAAGTCTTCACTGACATAATTCACAACACTGCCAGCTCTCTGAGAAACCATGGTGTTTGAATCCTGTTGTTCTAGTCACACATAGCATATATGCATATGCTGCTGAAACAGTAATAACTTTTACTAGAAACATTTTTGCTAATGGAAGTAAATTTCATAACTCCCAACATTTGTTTCATAACTCCCAACATTTGTGGCAGGGACTCAGGAGGTTGATGGCAGTCTGTCACTATTTTGTGGGTGGAGCTGTGTTGGGAGGGGTGGGGTCATGGGTGGTTATTGGGGCGGGGGTTGTGAGTATGTCTGGTTGATTGGTGGGTGTTTCTCTGCAGTTATTGGGCATTTTGTGTGTTTTGTTATGGGTGGGGCTAAGGGAAATTCTGCCAAAAAAACTCAAATAGTGGCAATTGGGAGGTCTGAAATTGCAAAAATGTATCTATTTAAAAATGAAATGCATTTAACCTCTTAAGGACATATGACGGAATTTTTCCGTCATAAAACAATTGAGCAAACTGAAAGCTGTGTCCTTAAAGGGTTAACCATTCTATCCCTTTAAAGGGACATAAAATCCAACATATTTTATTTCATGATTCAGATAAAACATGCCATTTTAAACAACTTTCTAATTTACATCTATAATAAAATGTTCTCTGTTTTTTTGGTATCTTTTGTTGAAAGGTAGGGAAGTAAGCTCAGGAGCATGCATGTGTGTGGAGCACTATATAGCTGAAGTTTTGCAAAAATGTTATTAATTTGCAAGAGCACTAGATGGCAGCACTATTTCCTGCCGTATAGTGCTCCAGATGCTTACATAGGTATCTCTTCAGCAAAGAATATCATGGGAACTAAGCAAATTTGCTAATGTAAGTAAATTGGAAACTTTTATAAAATTGTATAATCTGTCTGTCTGAATCCCTTTAAAGGGACACTGAACCCATTTTTTTTTTTTCGTGATTCAGATAGAGCATGCAATTTTAAACAACTTTCTAATTTACTCTTATTATTATTTTTTCTTTGTTCTCTTGCTTTCATTATTTGAAAAAGAAGGCATCTAAGCTATTTTTTTGGTTCAGAACCATGGAAAGTACTTGTTTATTGGTGGATGAATTTACCCACCAATCAGCAAGAACAACACAGTGTGTTCACCAAAAATGGGCCAGCATCTAAACTTACATTCTTGCATTTCAAATAAAGATACCAAGAGAATGAAAATAATTTGATAAAAGGAGTAAATTAGAAAGTTGCTTAAAATTCCATGCTCTATCTGAATCACGATAGAAAAAAATTGGGTTCAGTGTCCCTTTAAGTAATATGTAAATTATAAGTTTTCAAAAATACAAAGAGTAATTACCTGATTTTCTAAACATTGCCCATTGTTTGAAATTCTGAATTTGTATTTGTTCTGTTTCACACAGGGTCGGCTCCAAAACGAATGAAATAGGGGGGCATTTTTTTTTTTACAAGGGGGCACGCATTTACAAAGCATGTATGAGAGTCAAAATAAGAGCAGACCTACATATTCTGCAGGAAAGTGTAGCTTCTGGCTGGCTTATCCCCCACTATTAACATTTGGAGAATATGTGCTAAATCACTAGGTAAAAAATAAAGTCTAAATCCTATGCAGTGCACTAAAACAGAGCCATTAAACTTGAGACCCCCAGTGCAATAGCTCCTTAAAAACAATTCACCCCTTAATCACCATGATCCAAACCCCTTAAACTCATTCTCAAATCTCAATCATGTTCCCTAAACAGCCATGCACCCCAAACCCCCCAATGCAAGTAACCCCTTTGTTTGCAATAGCAGTGGGGATACTAGGTTTTTAGGTACTGGATTAGGTTTAGCTATACCTATTTCGCAATAACTAACGGATATCAGGCTACTTAATACAACCTATGTACTGTGAACCTATAAGAATATGATTGTATCATATAAATATAAGTCTATAAATGGCTACCGGCTTCTATAGATGCCTCAAAAGTGCACTGTGATCTTAGATCTTATATGATACAATAATATTCTTTTCATGGTCTATTATTTAAGAAAATGAGTAACTCACGATAGGTAAAATTAATAGGGTTAAGACAAGTCCAAAAAGTCTCTAATTAACTTATAATTCCAAATAAGAGGTTAAGACACGGCGCTCCTTGCAGATGCGTGATGCGTCCTCACAGTTCGGCAGCTAACTCCGCCCCCAGCATGCAGCATTACATTATTTATTATTTTTAAAGCGTATGATATCAATATTTTTTGAGGGGGCACAGCATTCCATTTGGGTGGGCATTGCCCCCAATGTCCCCCCTTGGAGCCGACCCTAGTTTCACAGCTGTTTGAATTCTCCACAGTGTTTGTGAGTAATAGTGGCTAGCTACACTTTTGCAAATCAGTGTAATATTCATGTTGAGAATCATATATGTAGATACAATTCAGTGTTTGCATCTAGTTTTATTATAACAATTTCATTTAAGATATAGTTTTGTTAAAAGTAAATGATGTGTTAACCTTGAGGTAAGGAGGAAAAATATCTGTACTTTAACAGTTAAAGGGAGATGAAATCCCAACATTCTGTTTCATGATTTAAATGGAGCATGCAATTTAACCCTTTAACTCCTGATCCATTTCCATGTGCTTAGCTGTTTAGCAGTTTTTTGATGCTGCTTATATTTTGTCCCTACTGTGAAAAACCCACACATAGAATATATATATATATATATATATATATATATATATATATATATATATATATATATATATATATATATATATTATTTTTTTTCAGGAGACCCAGTAGATTCAGATTCTACCATTATTTTATGTGTATATCATGACATGTAAAAAAACTGCTACAAAAAGTATTGACTCAATTCTCTAATGTTTCACTGTGGGCATATCTGTTAATACTATTAAAGGGATATGAAACCCACATTTTTTCTTTCGTGTGTGTGTGTGTCTTTGTGTGGGAGTGTGTGTGTGTGAGAGTGTGTGTGTGTAAGAGAGAGAGTGCATGCGTGAGAGTGTGAATATTTATGTGCAAGTTTCTGTTTATGTGCTGTTATACATATTGTGTACTCTGATTTTTTATTTTATTGTGCTGTGTTCGGGTTTGGCCTGAACTAAAGGTGGCAACCCTAGTAAGAACTGTGTTTTAATTTTCAGATGGCATCAGACTTGTATACTGAGAATTCCAGCCTACCCTTCCTGGCAAAATTGCTCATGAGCTCTCAAGTTACTACTTACCAACCTATTGCTTTTCCTCCTGTACCTCTCTTTAAAGCTGTTCTCTTATTTTACTCCATACAGAATGCAGCTGCTAAAGCGCTGGGCGCCGCCATCTTGTAGCTCGCGTATTGTTGCATCCTGTGACAGAAGCAGTGAACTTTGACACATCTGCTTTTTGACAGCTCTACTTTGCACTTCAGTTTAGCTCACATAAAAGAGATCGAAAATGTTACATTTATGCAGTTTTTTGCACAGTGTAGAAGTTGCATAATAAATAGACATGTGCAACGCTAAAAATTTAGTTTTGTTTCGTTTTCATTAGTTAAATAAAACATTTCGTTTTGGCAAATTAGTTAAGTTTAAAAAAAAAAATTGTTTCAGAAAATTAGTTATGTTAAGTTAAATTGTTTTTCTCTTGTAAGATGTATCGAGTCCACGGATTCATCCATACTTATGGGATATTCTCCTTCCCTACAGGAAGTGGCAGAGAGAGCACCCACAGCAGAGCTGTCCATATAGCTCCTCCCTTAGCTCCACCCCAGTCATTCTCTCTGCCTGCTTAACTGCTAGGAAGGGCAAAGGGAGTGTGGTGACAAAAATGTTAGTTTTTATTTTCTCAAGCAAAAGTTTGTTATTTTAAATGGTACCGGTGTGTACTATTTACTCTCTGGCAGAAAAGGGATGAAGATTTCTGCAAGGAGGATGATGATCTTAGCATTTTGTAACTAAGATCCACTGCTGTTCTCACAAGGGCTGAAGAGTACAGGAAAACTTCAGTTGGGGGAACAGTTTGCAGGCTAAACTGCATTAAGGTATGTTCAGTCTATTTTTTTCTAGACAGACTGTGTTATTTCTAGAAAAGGCTGGCAATATCCCCATGAGGGAAAGGTAAGCTGTATTCAGTAAAAGAGGAATCCAAGCTTGCATAAAGGGCTCAAAACGTTTTGGTTTAATTACAAATTAAACATTTTTTGAGAGACTTTAAGGGGTATTTGTGGCTTGTTTAAGGGTTATTAACCCACATGACTAGTTTAAGAAACACTCTGTGGTGTTTCTTTTAGGCCCCATAACATTGAGTGAGGTGGGAGGGGCCTATTTTCAGTTGCACAGTTTATTTACCTCAGAAGCATCCAGCTACTTCTCCAGAGAATCCTGCTGTATTTGAGGGCTGTAAAGAGGTTTTTTTCCCCACAAATCGTTCCTAAAGGGCAGGTAGGCGCAGAGCAGAGCTGTGGCAAGGTGCTGAACGTTATTTTACCGTTTTTTTCAATCCGGTTTTTACATTAAGGGGTTAATTGTTTATTTGCATAGTGGTGCAAAGTTACTAAGGCTTTATGATGCTACTGTAAAAATTTTGTTTTGTTTACTGCTTTTTTACACTGTTTTGCAGAGTTTGTGCAGCTTTTTTTCTCTGAAAGGCACAGTACCGTTTTTGTTTAAAGTGTTATTTTCTTTGATTAAAGTGTTTTCCAAGCTTGTTTGTTTCATTACTAGCCTGTTTAACATGTCTGACACCAAGGAAAATCCTTGTTCTATGTGTTTAGAAGCCATTGTGGAACCCCCTCTTAGAATGTGTCCCACTTGCACTAATATGTCTATAAATTATAAAGAGCATATTTTAGCACTTAAAAATATTGCAATAGATGATTCTCAGTTAGAAGGAAATGAGGGTTTAGCATCTAGCTCTCCCCAAGTGTCACAACCAGTAACGCCCGCACAAGTGACGCCAAGTACCTCTAATGCGTCAAATTCATTTACTTTACAAGACATGGCCATAGTTATGAATAAAACCCTCACAGAGGTTTTCTCTAAACTGCCTGGTTTACAAGGAAAGCGTGACAGCTCTGGGTTAAGAACAAATGCTGAGCCGTCTGACGCTTTAGTAGCCGTATCCGATATACCCTCACAATGTTCTGAAGTAGGGGTAAGGGATTTGTTATCTGAGGGAGAGATTTCTGATTCAGGAAAGACACTCCCTCAGACAGATTCTGATATGACGGCCTTTAAATTTAAGCTTGAACACCTCCGCTTATTGCTCAAGGAGGTATTAGCTACTCTAGACGATTGTGACCCTATAGTGGTCCCAGAGAAATTGTGTAAAATGGACAGATACTTAGAGGTTCCTGTTTACACTGATGTTTTTCCAGTCCCTAAGAGGATTGTGACTATTGTTACTAAGGAGTGGGCTAGATCAGGTATTCCGTTCGCTCCCCCTCCTGTTTTAAAGAAAATGTTTCCCATATCTGACACCATACAGGACTCGTGGCAGACTGTTCCTAAGGTGGAGGGAGCTATTTCTACTCTTGCTAAGCGTACAACTATACATATCGAAGACAGTTGTGCTTTCAAAGATCCTATGGATAAAAAATTAGAGGGTCTCCTAAAGAAAATTTTTGTTCATCAAGGTTTTCTTCTCCAACCTATTGCATTCATTGTTCCTGTAACTACTGCAGCTGCTTTCTGGTTTGAGGCTCTAGAAGAGGCTCTCCAGGTGGAGACTCCATTAGAGGATATTATGGATAGAATTAAGGCCCTTAAGTTGGCTAATTCTTTCATTACAGATGCCGCTTTCCAAATGGCTAAATTAGCGGCAAAGAATTCAGGTTTTGCCATTTTAGCACGCAGGGCGTTATGGCTTAAGTCCTGGTCTGCTGATGTGTCATCAAAATCTAAGTTGTTGAACATCCCTTTCAAAGGAAAGACCCTATTCGGGCCTACACTGAAAGAAATTATTTCAGACATCACTGGAGGGAAAGGCCATGCCCTCCCTCAGGATAAAACAAATAAGATGAGGACCAAACAAAATAATTTTCGTTCCTTTCGGAACTTCAAAGGTCCCGCTTCAGCTTCCCCTGCAGCAAAGCAAGAGGGGAATTCTGTCCAATCCAAGTCAGTCTGGAGACTTAACCAGGCTTGGAACAAAGGTAAATAGGCCAAGAAGCCTGCTGCTGCCTCTAAGACAGCATGAAGGGGTAGCCCCCGATCCGGGACCGGTTCTAGTAGGGGGCAGACTCTCTCTCTTCGCTCAGGCTTGGGCAAGAGATGTTCACGATTTCTGGGCTTTAGAAATTGTGTCCCAAGGATATCTTCTGGACTTCAAAGACTCCCCCCAAAGGGGAAGATTTCACATTTCTCAATTGTCTGCAAACCAGACAAAGAGAGAGGCGTTCTTATGCTGTGTAGATGACCTACATACCATGGGAGTGATCTGCCCAGTTCCAAGAGCGGAACAAGGGCTAGGTTTTTACTCCAACCTGTTTGTGGTTCCCAAAAAAGAGGGAACTTTCAGACCAATCTTGGATCTCAAAATTCTAAACAAATTCCTCAGAGTACCATCTTTCAAGATGGAGACTATTCGGACTATTCTTCCTCTGATCCAGGAGGGTCAATATATGACTACCGTGGATTTAAAGGATGTGTATCTACACATCCCTATTCACAGAGATCATCATCAATTTCAGATTCGCCTTTCTGGACAGGCATTACCAGTTTGTGGCCCTTCCTTTCGGGTTGGCCACGGCTCCCAGAATTTTCACAAAGGTGCTAGGGTCCCTTTTGGCGGTTCTAAGACCGCGGGGTATAGCAGTGGCGCCTTATCTAGACGACATCTTAATTCAGGCATCGACTTTCCAGCTAGCCAAGTGTGATGTCCTGTCTTATGCAGTGTTTTTAGGCTAAGGGTTTGTTGCTCTTTTAATGAATAAAACAGGCAGTATGGTTTGAACTACCTGTTAAATCACTGGTGAGACTTTTACTGAAAGAAAACTTCGTAGATGCCAAGCAGAAGCATGGAATACTTGAGTAGAAACAATTGTTGCAATATAGGTATGGAACATAATGCAAACAGTTCAGAGATATGATAGAGTACATGTGTATTTTGATACACTTAGTATAACATCAGTAGTTGTATCCTTATTGTAACAATTCTCAGGAATGTCTTCACGCACTCACACATACATACATAAAATATATACAGCACAGTCAGACTATGGTAGTAACCGGTAGATTATACTGCAGAGGTTGTTAGCATGGTAATGCGGATGCTTTCCAGAGAGAGACAAGGTAAGAACAGATCCTTTAGAATGGATTAAATATTACCTTAGGTTTGAGGAGAACGGTTTTACCTCTGTGACCGGTATACTGCGTTGGTGTGAGTGCGGCTTCCGGGACGCTGCAAGTAGATCCGGTAGCTTCTTGATCCGGATTGATGAAATAATAGGATTCCGGTAGAATTGGAGAAATAATGAAATACTTTTGAAAGTAAAGTGAAAAGCAAAAGATCCTCACTTACAACTGCTGTTCAGAGAGAAAGTAACAATGAAGCAAGTTAGAAAATATCAAAAGTAGAATCACAACATGAGGGTTGCGATCAGAAAAGCTCCAAAGAGAAAACAATTTTCAGGCAAGGAATGATTGTTCAGGTGTGCCTGATATAGGGTGGAGGAAAGGTAGGCGGGATATACCTTAAAGGTATATCACACACTCCCCCCGCTAAGGGGTCCCCCAATCGACGAGAGGGATGGCTTCAAAGGATACCTGCGATGAAAAGATCTAATCAGACGGGGAGCAGAAATGTCAGTGCTACGATGCCAAGAATTGTCCTCAGGACCAAAACCTTTCCATTTTAGCAAGTACTCTAGGTGACGATTCTTGATCCTAGAATCTAGAATACGGTCCACCTCAAATTCGTCGTGGTCATCTATTTGTAACGCAGTTGGAGTCTGAAGGTTGGTTTGTACAGAAGATTTATAAGGTTTTATCAGAGACACATGTATAGTGGGATGAATCCTATAAGCTGCAGGAAGAGTTAAACATACCGTCATAGGGTTCAAAATTTTATTGATTACAAAAGGTCCAATGTATTGGTTCGCCAATTTCTAAGAGGGTACATGTAGTTTTAGATTCTTTACAGATAGTAACACTTTGTCACCCACTTTATAGACTGGACTGGGTCTGTGACGTTTATCATAATAAGCTTTCTGATAATTCTTTGCATCAGATAAGTGTTTTTTTGACTAGGGCTAGTCTTGCTTCAAGTTGTAAAGAATAGTCTTTAGCAGCTGGTGAGTTTACGTCAGTTTTAGATAGTGTCAAAGTAGTCGGATGATAGCCATAGGTTACATAGAACGGTGTCATTTTTGTTGAGGATGATACCGAATTATTGTAAGAGAATTCCGCCATTGATAAATAATCTATCCAATCATCCTGCAAATGGGAAATGTAACAACGAAGATATTGTTCTAATGTTTGATTTAGTTTCTCAGTCATCCCATTGGTTTGGGGATGGAAGGCTGTTGAATATATTGGTGTGATTTTTAACAATTTGCATAATGATCTCCAAAAGGATGAGGTGAATTGTGTACCTCTATCTGTTATTATATCAGTGGGTAGTCCGTGGAGTTTCACTATGTGGTTAAGGAAAACATTTGCTGTAGTAAAAGCTGAGGGTAACCTTTTTAGGGGTATAAAATGTCCCAATTTTGTTAGATGATCTATGACAACTAATATAGTGTTAAAGTTCCTTGATTTTGGTAGCTCTACAATAAAGTCCATCGAGATCATGGACCAGGGTTTATCCGGAACTGGCAATGGGGTCAACAATCCGATGGGCCCTTTATGATCTATTTTATTTCTAGCACAAGTGTCACAAGAATTGACATAATCTTGGATGGTTTGATTCATTTGGGGCCACCAAAAGTTTCTTCTTGTTTTTTCAATGGTTTTTTGTATTCCGGTATGACCGGATAAAGGTTCATCGTGAGTGTGTTTCAATATTTGTTTTCTTAATGAACAGGGTATATACAATTGATCTTTATGGTTTATTAAACCAGTATTTACGTTTTTGTGACAGGATTTAGGTGTATTGGTTTCTTTTTCTTGTGCCCTTTTAATCTCTTCCTCTAAAGGTGTTAGGACTCCAATAAATTTTTCGATTGGTACTATTGGAGTCAGGGTCTCTTGAGGTGTCATTTCCTGTACTCTGGATAATGCATCAGCCTTGGTATTCAGGCTTCCTGGTCGGTAAGTGATCAAGAAATTGAACCTATCTGTCAGGGTTTCCTCTCATATTACCTGTCAGTAATCACTATCCCTTTAATTCTCTGCTCACCTTATCCTCTCCACCCTATTTAAGGTTGCCTCCCACTTCACAAAGTGCTTAGTATTGAAGTTATACCTCTCATACACTACAAGCCAACTTCTGCTCTGTACTGAGTTTCCTAACAGACGGATTCACGCAACTAGATCAATCTACCAAAGTGAAGACTGTTCACATTTCCTACGATTCAGCATTTGGTAAAACTATATTATGTTATTTATCCACAGCGCCTTTTAACACTTTGTCATTTTCTTTTGCTCCGGATTACACTGCTTCGGCAGTCAGCTGGGATACAATTACGCTCATGCAAGCCACGAGGCTGTGACGTCACACGCCAACTTCAGCACAGTCGGACTACACAGCGCTCTATAACGATACATTGTATCACTCAGCTCTCTCAAACGAATAGTTTCTCCGGTAAGCCTAATCTTCATAATTAATTCTGCTGTGGTATGCTGCAACAATATTTCAGTCCTATTCAGTTCCTAAGCTAATTGGACAATATTCAACATTGATATATTCCTATAATACTCTATTTTTATTTTTTCCAATCACACCTCATTTAATTAATTGTTGCACTAACTATTGAATATTCTTTATTGTTGTTGTGCATCATATTCTATTTTTGTTTTTTCCTATTTTTTCTTTATTCTGACCTCTGGGGTGTAAAACCGATTTCCCTGCTGCATTCCCTCAGTGCATTCCTCTGCACATGAGGCAGCTATAGGGTAATACTATTTACACCACCATTATAGAAATCACAGCTTGGTGTTACAATTGAAGATACATCCTATCATTGTATTTTTCAGTAACTTTCTGCTACACTAATATACATCTATTTTGTCTCGGCAATTGAGGTCTAACCATTGATACTAAAAAATTATTTCCTTTCCTTCAGATTTGCATACGGGTGTGACAGAATACTAAGCCCTAAAGTAATATGGACCCAGCTGAGACCAACCCACACATAATTGCCCTTCAACAAAGGGTTGATTTATTAACTGATGGTCTCAATTCCCTTAAAACAGAGAATGAGACTATAAAAGCTTATATTAGGGATGTGGTTGACAAAAGAATTTCTGGCTCTGAGCCCCAAGTTAGTCCCCCAGAAAAATTCCATGGGGATAGATCCCAGTATAGAGAATTCAAAAACGCATGCTTGCTTATGTTTGCATTAAAACCTCATACCTATCCTACTGATAGGGTGAGGGTTCTTACTACGATATCATACTTAAGGGGTGAACCCCGTACTTGGGCGAATACATTCTTTGAGAACAATGAAGAAATCTTAAACTCATTAGAGAATTTTTTCACTGCTATGGGTCAGCTGTATGAGGACCCATACAAACAGCTTACTGCAGAAACAGCCATGAGAGGATTAAGACAGAAAAAGAGGGTTGTAGAAGACTACATCACCGAATTCAAGAAATGGGCAAAAGATTCACAGTGGAACAACTTATCATTGCGGAACCAGTTTAGATTGGGTTTGTCTGACCCTATTAAAGATGAACTTTCACGAATAGATCTACCTTCTACACTAGAAGATTTGATGACCCTGTCCATCACCATAGATAGACGCCTCCGGGAAAGGCAGCAAGAGAGGTCTTCACATGATTTCTCTTACAAAAAACAAGTCACTACCTCACATACTACTTCCTCTACTAAAATCTTGGCTGAACCTATGGATATAGGATTCGTAAAAGGTCCTCTTTCTCCCCAAGAGAAACTCAGACGATGCAACTTAAATCTCTGCCTATATTGTGCTTCTGACGATCACACAGTAAAAGATTGTCCATCCCTTCTCAGACAGAACAAGGGTAAGATTTCATACCAGCCATTTTGTTGTACTACCCAGGTACAAACTCATTCTTATTTAACACTGTCTCTTCTCTTACAGTGGGAACAACAGCGGGCCAGCGCATCCGCGATAGTTGATTCTGGAGCCACTGCTTCATACATAGATAAGGAGTATGTCACTGTAAATAAAATACCGCTAACCCAGAAAAAGTCTCCTGTTTTTCTTAGGGGAATAGATGGTAGAGAAATCACCACTGGTCCTGTGGTTTATGAAACTGTACCCCTCCTGGTGAGTACCACTGACCACCATAGAGAATTTATTACTTTTGATGTAATCTGTTCACCTGTTTCCCCTGTGGTTCTGGGTATTCAATGGCTTAAAACTCACAATCCAACTATAAACTGGTTTAACAACTCACTGACTTTCTCTTCTCCTTACTGTATTAACAACTGTTTTCCGGTCACTATACTACAGACAACCGAAGTGTCACCTGAAAACCTTGTACCTGATGTGTACAAAGAGTACATTGATGTTTTTAGTAAGACAGAAAGTGAAAACCTACCCCCTCATCGTAAATACGATTGTCCCATTGATATCATCCCAGGATCTGAAATACCTTGTGGGCATATATTCCCTCTGTCGAACCCTGAACTTCTACATTTAAAAACTTACATCCATGAAAATCTAAAAAAAGGCTTCATTCGCCCCTCTACTTCTCCCGCAGGTGCGGGGATATTTTTTGTGAAAAATAAAGACGGTTCACTAAGACCCATAATCGACTATAGAAAATTAAATCAGATTACCATAAAAAATAGGTACCCTTTACCGTTGATTCCGGAGCTCATAGAGAGACTTGAAGGGGCCAAATACTTCACTAAATTAGACCTAAGGGGGGCTTACAACCTAATCCGAATAAGATCTGGGGATGAATGGTTGACGGCGTTTCGAACTCGTTATGGATTGTTCGAATACGTCGTCATGCCATTTGGGTTATGTAATGCCCCTGCTACTTTTCAGCATCTTATCAACGACGTATTCAGAGATATCCTGGATGTTTACATCGTCATCTACCTGGATGATATACTGGTATACTCCAAGTCCTTATCTGAACATATTACTCACGTTAAACAAGTTCTCTCCAGACTTAGAAGTAACCATCTATACGCAAAGGCTGAAAAATGTATATTCAATTCGCAGTCTATCTCATTCCTAGGTTACGAAATTTCCCCAGCAGGCATTCGTATGGAGGACAACAAAATCAATACAATTCTACAGTGGCCCATCCCTAAAACAAAAAAACAAGTACAAAGTTTTATGGGATTTGCCAACTTTTATCGAAAGTTTATAAAAAATTTCTCCAAGCTCACAGTTCCACTTACTTCATTAACAAAATCTAATAGTACTTTCAAATGGTCCTCTGATGCTCAAAAAGCATTTGACTTCCTCAAGGAAAAATTTACCACTGCTCCCATCCTCCGCTTCCCTGACCCAAAGTATCAATTTGTCCTGGAAGTCGATGCATCCAACTATGCAGTAGGCGCAATCTTGTCTCAGAGGGAAGATTTGAAAAAACCCCTACACCCTGTCGCCTACTACTCACGAACCCTGAATTTGGCTGAACAAAACTATCCCATCGGGGATAAAGAGTTACTTGCTATAAAGCTATCTTTGGAACATTGGCGACACCTGTTGGAAGGGACTGCTATTCCTATTCTAATTTATACCGACCATAGGAATTTACAGTACCTAAAATCTACTAGGACCTTATCTGCTAGACAAGTCCGCTGGAATCTATTCCTATCAAGGTTTAATTACCTAATTACTTTTCGCCCATCTGGAAAAAATCAGAAGGCGGATGCCCTCTCTCGTATGCCAGTGGACAAACCTTTACCATCCCTTCAACAATCTCTTATCCCACCTCAAAATTTTCTTTGTTTCACCACAAACTCCATGCCTATCCTAAAAACTGAACAAAGAAAGGATAAAACAAAGGCGAAGCTTGATCTTATCATCAAACCCGATGGCTGTTACTATTTCAACTCTAAATTATACATCCCACCTACTCTCAGATCTACGCTCCTCCATTCTGTACATGACTCTGTACTCGCTGGGCATCCTGGCATTACTAAGACTTTAGAATTAGTTAACAGAAACTATTGGTGGCCTCATATGACCACTGACATAAAAAACCATGTTCAAACTTGTGGTACATGTATAGTTTCAAAAAAGGAAAAACAGCCCCCCTATGGTTTGCTACTTTCTCTACCTACACCAAACAGGCCATGGTCTGACATTGCACTTGATTTTATTGTTGACCTGCCTCTTTCCTCAAAAAATACCACCATTCTTGTTGTTGTGGATTTGTTCACAAAAATGTGTCATTTTATTCCATATAACAAACTACCTACTGCTATGGAGACTATCCGTTTACTTATTTCCAATGTGATCAAATACCATGGTATACCCTCTACTATCCTTTCCGATCGAGGCACACAATTCTCCAGCAAGTTATGGTCGCAATTCTGTAAAATATTCAACATTGACAGAAAACTTACTACTGCGTATCATCCACAAACAAATGGACAGACGGAAAGATGTAATCAGTGGCTTGAGCAATTCTTGAGAGCATTCTGTTCTACACAACAAGATCATTGGTCTGAACTTTTACCTTATGCCGAATTCTGTTATAATAATACGTTACATGCCTCTACCAATCAAACCCCGTTCTTTGCAAACTATGGTTTTCACCCTTCTTTTCAGTTGTTACCTACCTCACAGTCTCTCTCTCCCAGCATTTCAGAATTATCTGACTCCATCTCCTCTAATTTCAAATCTATCGAATCCTCCATAAAACGGGCCAAAGACATACAAAAACATTACTATGACAAACACAGAAGAACTCCTCCAGTCTACCAAATAGGCGATTTAGTATGGCTTTCTACAAAAAACTTGAGATTGAATACTCCATCTAGAAAACTCTCCCCTCTTTTCGTTGGACCATATCCAGTTGAGAAAGTGATCAATCCAAATGCTGTTCGACTCAAGTTACCTGATACAATAAAGATTCACCCAACATTTCACGTCTCCCTACTAAAACCGTATAGGGAGGTTAGACGTAACTCAAATCAACGGTCTACTCCTACCATTACCATTGATCCAAATGTCGAGTATGAAATAAGATCTATTCTCGACTCCCGCCTGTACAGAGGAGCTCTACAATACCTCATCAGCTGGAAGGGCTACTCCAAGGAGGAAGACTCTTGGGAACCTGCTAGCAACATTTCAGCACCTCGTCTGGTTTCCAGTTTTCATCAAAGAAACCCTGATCGCCCAGGACCATGAGCCCCTGGAGTTGCTCATTAGATGGGGGATTCTGTCAGGGTTTCCTCTCATATTACCTGTCAGTAATCACTATCCCTTTAATTCTCTGCTCACCTTATCCTCTCCACCCTATTTAAGGTTGCCTCCCACTTCACAAAGTGCTTAGTATTGAAGTTATACCTCTCATACACTACAAGCCAACTTCTGCTCTGTACTGAGTTTCCTAACAGACGGATTCACGCAACTAGATCAATCTACCAAAGTGAAGACTGTTCACATTTCCTACGATTCAGCATTTGGTAAAACTATATTATGTTATTTATCCACAGCGCCTTTTAACACTTTGTCATTTTCTTTTGCTCCGGATTACACTGCTTCGGCAGTCAGCTGGGATACAATTACGCTCATGCAAGCCACGAGGCTGTGACGTCACACGCCAACTTCAGCACAGTCGGACTACACAGCGCTCTATAACGATACATTGTATCACTCAGCTCTCTCAAACGAATAGTTTCTCCGGTAAGCCTAATCTTCATAATTAATTCTGCTGTGGTATGCTGCAACAATATTTCAGTCCTATTCAGTTCCTAAGCTAATTGGACAATATTCAACATTGATATATTCCTATAATACTCTATTTTTATTTTTTCCAATCACACCTCATTTAATTAATTGTTGCACTAACTATTGAATATTCTTTATTGTTGTTGTGCATCATATTCTATTTTTGTTTTTTCCTATTTTTTCTTTATTCTGACCTCTGGGGTGTAAAACCGATTTCCCTGCTGCATTCCCTCAGTGCATTCCTCTGCACATGAGGCAGCTATAGGGTAATACTATTTACACCACCATTATAGAAATCACAGCTTGGTGTTACAATTGAAGATACATCCTATCATTGTATTTTTCAGTAACTTTCTGCTACACTAATATACATCTATTTTGTCTCGGCAATTGAGGTCTAACCATTGATACTAAAAAATTATTTCCTTTCCTTCAGATTTGCATACGGGTGTGACACTATCTAAGAATAATGACCACCTTACTTGTCTGGAAGTTAGAGTTTTGCTTTTCTTCAAATATTCCAGATTCTTATGATCTGTGAAGATTTTAAATGGTTTTTGTGTACCTTCCAGTAAGTGCCTCCATTGTTCAAGGGATACTTTTATAGCAAGGAGTTCTTTATCTCCTATACTATAATTATTTTCTGCAGGTGTGAATCTTCTTGAATAATAAGCTACAGGAAATAATTCTGATTTGTTGTCTACTTGTTGAGATAGAACTGCTCCTATACCTGAACTTGAGGCGTCTACCTCTAACACATATTGTAGCTTAGGATCTGGCATGTGTAAAATGGGGGCTTTGGAGAATTGCCCCTTTAAGTAGTCAAAAGCTAATTGGGCCTGTTCGGTCCATTTATATCTTTGTTTCTTACTAGTCAACTGAGTTAAGGGCTTTACTATATCAGAAAAGTTTTTGATAAACTTTCGATAGTAATTGGCAAAGCCAATAAAACGTTGTAGGGCACGAACCGATTTTGGTGTAGGCCATTCTAGTACAGATGAAACTTTATCTGGATCCATTTGGATCCTGTTAGGAGTTATTATGTATCCCAGGAATTTGATTTTGTTCACATGAAATAAACACTTTTCATGTTTGGCATATAACTTGTGTTCCTTCAAGCGCATTAAGACCCAACGTACATGTCTTTCGTGTTCCTGTTCTGTCTTGGAATAAATTAGAATGTCATCTAGATACACTATAACACAGATATCCATTAGATCTCGGAAGATTTCATTAATAAAGTGTTGGAAAGTAGCTGGGGCATTGCTCAATCCAAAAGGCATGATGTTATATTGATATAACCCATATCGAGTCCGAAAAGCGGTCTTCCATTCGTCACCTTTCTTCATTCTGATAAGGTTATATGCCCCTTTTAAATCTAGTTTAGTAAATATTTGTGCTCCTTTTAACCGTTCTATTATCTCTGGTATTAGTGGTAATGGATACCTGTTCTTTATGGTTATGGAGTTTAAAGCCCTGTAATCAATTATAGGCCTTAGAGTGCCATCTTTGTTTTTTACCAAAAACATGCCTGCTGCAGCTGGGGATGTAGAGTGGGATATGAATCCCTTTCTCAGGTTGTCATCCAAATAGGACCTTAAATACACTAACTCATCTTGTGATAAAGGATAAATCTTCCCATGTGGTATTGGTGACCCTGGAATTATATCTATAGGGCAATCAAAGCTTCTGTGAGGTGGTAAATTCTCTGCTTCTTTCAAATTGAAGACCTCTGCCAAATCCTGATATATCCCTGGTATCCCTGTCTCAGATGATGTTAAAATACTATGAGGGTAACAGGTGTTTAGACAATATGTTGAGTCTAGTGTAAGTTTTGAATGTTCCCAATCTATTTTGGGATTATGTTGTTGCAACCAAATATATCCTAAAATGATAGTATGCAGTGATATGGGGATCACATCAAATGTAATATATTCTGTGTGCCCATTGTTTATCATTATAAGCAAAGGTATTGTCTGGTGTGTAATGGGTCCCTTATTTATTAAAGTTCCATCAATTGATTTAACAAACACAGGGTTCTGCTTGCACACCAGAGGAATTTTATTATTTACAATATATACAGAATCAATGTAGTTCCCAGATGCACCTGAGTCAATCAATGCCTTGGAGTGTATATTTTCCTGATCCCACTGCAAAGAGAGAGGTAAAGTCAATTGCATTGTATCTGAGATATGATATATGTTTTTATAACCAGTTTTCTTACCCTTCTTTTGTCTTAGTAATGAAGGACAGCTTGAGACGGTGTGTTCCTTTTGTCCACAGTATAAGCACAAGTTTTCTAACCTTCTTCTCATTTTTTCCTCATTACTTAGTGGCCCCTTGATAGCGCCTATCTCCATAGGGGTTACACTACCTTGAGATTTCTCAGATGTTGTAGGATAAGTGACCTGACGTCTGGGTATTGTGTCTGAAGTGGATCTCTCTGCTCGCCGTTCCCTGAGTCTTCTATCTATGGATGTGCTTAATTTAATAAGTGCCGGAAGAGAATCAGGCATTTCCTGGCGAGACAGTTCATCCTTAAGGTTTTCAGATAGGCCCAGCCTAAACTGATTCTTAAGGCTAACTTGGTTCCATAGTGAGTCTGTTGCCCACATTTGAAATTCAGTTGTGTACTCCTCCACCGTGCGCTTACCCTGTTTGAGTGCGCGTAGTTTAGAGTCTGCAGTTATTTGCGTATCTGTATCTTCATATAGATTAGACATAGCTTGAAAGAAATCCTGTAGTGAATCCAAAATTGGGTCATTATTTTCATAAAACCTGTTAGCCCAGGTTCTGGGCTCTCCCTGTAGAAATGAAATAGTGGTGCAAACCCTGATACGGTCTGAATAATATGTGCGGGGTCTCATGGTGAAAAGAAGTTTACAAGCAGTCTTGAAATCTCTGAATTCATGTCTTTTACCAGTGAAAGGTTGGGGGTATTGAATATGGGGTTCAGGTACATCAGTACTTTTGTGAGACATATATTCTTTAACAATAGCTTTTAATGCGGTATTATCTGCTTGTACTTCTGTTAAGCCTTGTGCAAGATAATCTAATTTTCTTTGTATGTTAGAGAACTCGGTTTTAATTTCATTTGCATCCATAATAACAAAGTTTTGTTTACCAGTAACAAACCCTTAGAACACTGTGGCCTGAAAATTATGTGATGTCCTGTTTTATGCAGGAACTTATGCAGTGTTTTTAGGCTAAGGGTTTGTTGCTCTTTTAATGAATAAAACAGGCAGTATGGTTTGAACTACCTGTTAAATCACTGGTGAGACTTTTACTGAAAGAAAACTTTGTAGATGCCAAGCAGAAGCATGGAATACTTGAGTAGAAACAATTGTTGCAATATAGGTATGGAACATAATGCAAACAGTTCAGAGATATGATAGAGTACATGTGTATTTTGATACACTTAGTATAACATCAGTAGTTGTATCCTTATTGTAACAATTCTCAGGAATGTCTTCACGCACTCACACATACATACATAAAATATATACAGCACAGTCAGACTATGGTAGTAACCGGTAGATTATACTGCAGAGGTTGTTAGCATGGTAATGCGGATGCTTTCCAGAGAGAGACAAGGTAAGAACAGATCCTTTAGAATGGATTAAATATTACCTTAGGTTTGAGGAGAACGGTTTTACCTCTGTGACCGGTATACTGCGTTGGTGTGAGTGCGGCTTCCGGGACGCTGCAAGTAGATCCGGTAGCTTCTTGATCCGGATTGATGAAATAATAGGATTCCGGTAGAATTGGAGAAATAATGAAATACTTTTGAAAGTAAAGTGAAAAGCAAAAGATCCTCACTTACAACTGCTGTTCAGAGAGAAAGTAACAATGAAGCAAGTTAGAAAATATCAAAAGTAGAATCACAACATGAGGGTTGCGATCAGAAAAGCTCCAAAGAGAAAACAATTTTCAGGCAAGGAATGATTGTTCAGGTGTGCCTGATATAGGGTGGAGGAAAGGTAGGCGGGATATACCTTAAAGGTATATCACACCAAGTCTCACACGGACATCATGTTGGCTTTTCTGAGATCTCACGGATGGAAGGTGAACATAAAAAAGAGTTCTCTCGTCCCTCTCACAAGAGTTTCCTTCCTAGGGACTCTGATAGACTCGGTAGAAATGAAAATATTTCTGACGGAGGTCAGAAAATCAAAACTTTTAATCACTTGCCGAGCTCTTCATTCCATTCCTCGGCCATCAGTGGCTCAGTGTATGGATGTAATCGGACTCATGGTAGCGGCAATGGACATAGTTCCTTATGCCCACCTACACCTCAGACCACTGCAACTATGCATGCTCAAACAGTGGAATGGGGATTATGCAGATTTATCTCCTCAACTGCATCTGGACCAAGAGATCAGAGATTCTCTTCTCTGGTAGTTGTCTCAGGACCACCTGTCTCAGGGAATGTGTTTCCGCAGGCCAGAGTGGCTCATAGTAACGACAGATACCAGCCTGCTAGGCTGGGGTGCAGTCTGGAAATCCCTGAAAGCACAGGGCTTATGGTCTCGGGAGGAAGCTCTCCTCCCGATAAACATTCTAGAACTGAGAGCGATATTCAATGCGCTTCAGGCATGGCCTCAGCTAGCTGCGGCCAAATTCATCAGATTTCAGTCGGACAACATCACAACTGTAGCCTATATCAATGATCAAGGAGGAACACGGAGTTCTCTAGCGATGATGGAGGTAACCAAAATAATCCGATGGGCGGAGGATCACTCTTGCCATCTCTCAGCAATCCATATCCCAGGGGTAGAGAACTGGGAGGCGGATTTCCTAAGTCGTCAGACTTTTCATCCGGGGGAGTGGGAGCTCCATCCAGAGGTATTTGCCCACTCAGCTATGGGGCACACCAGAATTGGATCTGATGGCGTCCCGACAGAACGCCAAACTTCCTTGTTACGGGTCCAGGTCCCGGGATCCTCAGGCGGTACTGATAGATGCTCTAGCAGTGCCCTGGTCCTTCAATCTGGCTTATGTATTTCCACTGTTTCCTCTCCTCCCACGTCTGATTGCCAGATTCAAGCAGGAGAGAGCTTTGGTGATTCTGATAGCGCCTGCGTGGCCACGCAGGACTTCGTATGCAGACCTGGTGGACATGTCATCTGTTCCACCGTGGACTCTGTCAATGAGGTAGGACCTTCTCATCCAAATCTAACTTCTCTGCGTCTTACTGCTTGGAGATTGAACGCCTGATTCTATCAAAGCGTGGTTTTTCTGAGTTGGTCATTGATACCCTGATTCAGGCTAGAAAGCCTGTCACCAGGAAAATCTATCATAAGATTTGGCGCAGATATCTTTGTTGGTGTGAATCCAAGGGTTACTCATGGAGTAAGATTAGGATTCCTAGAATATTGTCCTTTCACCAAGAAGGATTGGAGAAGGGATTATCAGTTAGTTCCTTAAAAGGACAAATATCTGCTTTGTCTATTCTTTTACACAAACGTCTGGCAGATGTCCCAGACGTTCAAGCGTTTAGTCAGGCCTTGGTCAGGATCAAGCCTGTATTTAAACCTGTTGCTCCACCATGGAGCCTAAATTTGGTTCTTAATGTTCTTCAAGGGGTCCCGTTTGAACCTATGCATTCCATAGATATTAAGCTTCTATCTTGGAAAGTTTTGTTTTTAATAGCTATCTCTTTGGCTCAAAGAGTTTCTGAGTTATCTGCTTTACAGTGTGACTCACCTTACCTAGTTTTCCGTGCAGATAAGGTGGTTTTGCGTACCAAACCTGGGTTTCTTCCTAAGGTTGTTTCTAATAGGAATATCAATCAGGAGATTGTTGTTCCTTCTCAGTGTCCTAATCCTTCATCAAGGAAGGAACGTCTGTTGCACAATCTTGATGTGGTTCGTGCTTTAAAGTTCTACTTACAAGCAACTAAAGATTTCTGTCAAACATCTTATTTGTTTGTTGTTTATTCTGGTAAACAGAGAGGTCAAAAGGCTACGGCTACCTCTCTTTCCTTTTGGCTGAAAAGCTTCATCCGTTTGGCTTATGAGACTGCTGGCCAGCAGCCTCCTGAAAGAATTACTGCTCATTCTACTAGAGCAGTGGCTTCCACATGGGCTTTTAAAAATGAGGCTTCTGTTGAACAGATTTGTAAGGCGGCGACTTGGTCTTCGCTTCATACTTTTTCCAAATTTGATACTTTTGCTTCTTCGGAGGCTATTTTTGGGAGAAAGGTTCTACAAGCAGTGGTGCCTTCCGTTTAAGGTACCTGTCTTGTCCCTCCCTTCATCCGTGTCCTAAAGCTTTGGTATTGGTATCCCATAAGTATGGATGAATCCGTGGACTTGATACATCTTACAAGAGAAAACAGAATTTATGCTTACCTGATAAATTTCTTTCTCTTGTGATGTATCGAGTCCAAGGCCCGCCCTGTCTATTTAAGACAGGTAGTATATTTTTATTTAAAAAACTTCAGTCACCACTGCACCCTATAGTTTCTCCTTTTTCTTCCTAGCCTTCGGTCGAATGACTGGGGCCTGGAGCTAAGGGAGGAGCTATATGGACAGCTCTGCTGTGGGTGCTCTCTCTGCCACTTCCTGTAGGGAAGGAGAATATCCCACAAGTATGGATGAATCCGTGGACTCGATACATCACAAGAGAAAGAAATTTATCAGGTAAGCATAAATTCTGTTTTTCGGATCCGTTCGTTATTTTCGGATCCATTCTTTATTCATATTCATTATTCTATTCTAAAGTTTAGAATAGAATAATGCATATGAATAAATAATGACTCAAAAAAACGATTTAACTAAACATAACTAATATGCTGCTGATTGCCGAAACAAAATTATCTAAAACCGCCGCCACCCACATCACCGACACTAAATAAAGCTATTTACCTCTAAACAGCCGTCCCCCACAAACATTGCCAACACTAACTAAACCTATTAACCCCTAAACCGCTGCCCCCACATAGCCGACACTAACTAAACCTATTAACCTCTAAACTGCCTTTCCCCAACATCTGCAACACTAACTAAACCTATTAACCCCTAAACCGCCCTTCCCCGACATTGCCAACACTAACTAAACTTATTAACCCCTAAGCCGCAGTTCCCCGACATAGCCAACACTAACTAAACCTATTAACCCCATAACCGCTGTACACCCACATCGCCAACACTAACTAAAACACTAAATAAATCTATTAACCCCTGAACCACCATTCCCCACATCGCAAAACAACCTAAATTAAACTATATTAACCCCTAAACCTAACACCCCTTAACTTTAACAGACTTAAAATAGACCTAAATTAAAGTTACAATTATTAACTAACTACCTATTTAAAAATAAATACAGACTTACCTGTGAAACAAAAATGAAACCTAAGCTAGCTACAATATAATTATTTACTAACTGCCTAGTTAAAATAAATACAAAATTATCTGTGAAATAAAAATAAAACGAACATTACTAAAAATAAAAATCTACTAAAAAATTTAAACTACAATTACAAAAAATAATACACACTAAAATTACAAAAAATAAAAAAACTACCATTACAAAAAATAACAAATAACGAAATGATCCAAAACAATAAAAATGACTCCTATTCTAATACCCCGTTTAAAAAAAAAAAAAAACACCCCAAAATAAAAAACCTAATCTATAATAAACTACCAAGGGCCTTTAGTAGGGCATTGCCCAAAAGTTAACAGCTCTTTTGCAAAAAAATAAAAACAAACACCCCCTAACATAACAAACCCCCACCCCCCAAACCCACAAAATAAAATAAACCTAATCTACCCATTGCCCCGAAAAGGGCATTTGTATGGGCATTGTCCTTAAAAGGGCATTCAGCTCTTTTTATGGCCCATTAAAAATAAAAAATGCCTAATCTAAAAAAACAAAGAAACCCCCCCCCCAAAATAAAAAAAATCTCATTACAATAAATAACAAACTAAATTATCCAAAATAATAAAAATTATTCCTATTCTAATACCCCGTTTAAAATAAAAAACCCACCCCAAAATAAAAAAAAATAATCTATAATAAACTACTAATAGCCCTTAAAAGAGTCTTTTGTAGGGCATTGCCCTAAAGTTAACAGCTCTTTTGTGAAAAAAAATTACAACAAACACCCCTAACATTACAAACCCCCACCCCCCCAAACCCACAAAATAAAAAAAGCCTAGCTAAAAAAAAAAACTAATCTACCCATTGCCCTGAAAAGGGCATTTGTATGGGCATTGCCCTTAAAAGGACATTCAGCTCTTTTTCGGCCGATAAAAAAGGCCCTAATCTAAAAAAAAAACTATCCCAAAAAAATAAATAAAAAATACCTAACACTAACCCCAAAATCGGTACTCACAGTTGCTGAAGACCGTTCGATCTTCATCCCAGTGGCGAAGCATCTTCATCCAGGTGGCTCCATCTGTATCCATTGCGGGACCGGCATCTTCTATCTTCATCCCAGCGGAGGCGGAGTGGTCGGTGGATGCGCGGAGTCGGAGGTCCAGGCGGAGTTCCATTGGTCCGAGGACGTGGAGATCCTCTTCATGTGATCAACTGCCGCACACTGAATATTAAATGCAAGGTACCCTTTTTATATTATATAGTGGTACCATTGCATTCCTATTGACTAGAAATTTCAAATCAACCAATAGGAATGAGAGCTGCTTAAGCCTATTGGATGTTCAAATCAGCCAATAGGATTTAAGCTACTTTGAATCAGCCAATAGTAATGAGAGCTGCTAAAATCCTATTGGCTGTTTAAATCAGTCAATAGGATTTAAGCAGCTCTCATTCCTATTGGCTGATTTGAATAGGTTAATAGGTTTAGTTAGTATCAGCGATGTTGGGGAACAGTGGCTTAGGGGTTAATAGCTTTATTTAGTGATTTAGTTAGTGTCGGCGATGTCGGGTAACTGCGGTTTAGATTAGAATGATGAAAAATTCCGAATATGAATAAAGAATAGATCCAAAAATTCGGAAACTGATTTATTTATTTTCGGAATTTTTCGGTATTTTAGTTATGGTGCCGATTCGGAAATTCAGATTCATTTGAATCTTCGAATTAGCCAAAATTCAGCCAAAAACTAAATTCGGCCGAAACTAATTGCACATAACAAATATAAGCTCCAAGATGATGGCGCCCAGTGTGAAGATGCAGAGATTCACTAATACTAAGGGGTTAAAATAAGAGAACAAATTTGAAGACAGCTGCAGGCACAGGAGGAAATAGCATGGTGAGTATTAACCATTCTATTGTAGTTGTATTCAGCAGTTTAATGTCCCTCTAACAAAAATGCAAAGTCTTGCAACAGATTCCTACATAGAATTAGGTCCAGATTTTAAACAGGATATCCTAGGATGCTCAATCACTTTTATTTTATTTTTTATCCACTATAAATTTTACTTTAAAGAATTGTAAACACATAATTACAAGACATGTATGTTGTCTTGCTATAGCATAACATAGCAGCCAAGCCTAAACATTTGTAAAAAAATTAACATTTTGTTTACTTGCTCCATTTGGAGGAGCCAATCTGGGCTTTGTAGTCTAGCTACGGCCATGCTGTTTGTCTTTCTTAAATGTTAAATGCCAGTTAGATCAAATGTGTAGCAGGGTTAGCCTTGGGAAGTCTGGAATGTGCTTTCTTGAGTCTCAGAATTAGAAAAGCCACAATGTTAAGTACTAAATTACTTTAAAAGGGGGCAAAATAAAATTTTAAAGTGTATTGCTAAGTTGTTTTACTTTAATTTCAATGAGAAACTCAAAGTTTGTGAAAAAGTTAGTGTTTTATATATATATATATACAGGGAGTGCAGAATTATTAGGCAAATGAGTATTTTGACCACATCATCCTCTTTATGCATGTTGTCTTACTCCAAGCTGTATAGGCTCGAAAGCCTACTACCAATTAAGCATATTAGGTGATGTGCATCTCTGTAATGAGAAGGGGTGTGGTCTAATGACATCAACACCCTATATCAGGTGTGCATAATTATTAGGCAACTTCCTTTCCTTTGGCAAAATGGGTCAAAAGAAGGACTTGACAGGCTCAGAAAAGTCAAAAATAGTGAGATATCTTGCAGAGGGATGCAGCACTCTTAAAATTGCAAAGCTTCTGAAGCGTGATCATCGAACAATCAAGCGTTTCATTCAAAATAGTCAACAGGGTCGCAAGAAGCGTGTGGAAAAACCAAGGCGCAAAATAACTGCCCATGAACTGAGAAAAGTCAAGTGTGCAGCTGCCAAGATGCCACTTGCCACCAGTTTGGCCATATTTCAGAGCTGCAACATCACTGGAGTGCCCAAAAGCACAAGGTGTGCAATACTCAGAGACATGGCCAAGATAAGAAAGGCTGATAGACGACCACCACTGAACAAGACACACAAGCTGAAACGTCAAGACTGGGCCAAGAAATATCTCAAGACTGATTTTTCTAAGGTTTTATGGACTGATGAAATGAGAGTGAGTCTTGATGGGCCAGATGGATGGGCCCGTGGCTGGATTGGTAAAGGGCAGAGAGCTCCAGTCCGACTCAGACGCCAGCAAGGTGGAGGTGGAGTACTGGTTTGGGCTGGTATCATCAAAGATGAGCTTGTGGGGCCTTTTCGGGTTGAGAATGGAGTCAAGCTCAACTCCCAGTCCTACTGCCAGTTTCTGGAAGACACCTTCTTCAAGCAGTGGTACAGGAAGAAGTCGGCATCCTTCAAGAAAAACATGATTTTCATGCAGGACAATGCTCCATCACACGCGTCCAAGTACTCCAGAGCGTGGCTGGCAAGAAAGGGTATAAAAGAAGAAAATCTAATGACATGGCCTCCTTGTTCACCTGATCTGAACCCTATTGAGAACCTGTGGTCCATCATCAAATGTGAGATTTACAAGGAGGGAAAACAGTACACCTCTCTGAACAGTGTCTGGGAGGCTGTGGTTGCTGCTGCACGCAATGTTGATGGTGAACAGATCAAAACACTGACAGAATCCATGGATGGCAGGCTTTTGAGTGTCCTTGCAAAGAAAGGTGGCTATATTGGTCACTGATTTGTTTTTGTTTTGTTTTTGAATGTCAGAAATGTATATTTGTGAATGTTGAGATGTTATATTGGTTTCACTGGTAAAAATAAATAATTGAAATGGGTATATATTTGTTTTTTGTTAAGTTGCCTAATAATTATGCACAGTAATAGTCACCTGCACACACAGATATCCCCCTAAAATAGCTATAATTAAAAACAAACTAAAAACTACTTCAAAAACTATTCAGCTTTGATATTAATTAGTTTTTTGGGTTCATTGAGAACATGGTTGTTGTTCAATAATAAAATTAATCCTCAAAAATACAACTTGCCTAATAATTCTGCACTCCCTGTATATATATATATATATATATATATATATATATATATATATATATATATATATATATATATATATATTTATATATATACTAGTCATAAAGCCTGTTACACAGGCCAAAATCCCCATCCACTTGGATCCCCTCTCCTTCCCTGCCGCTCTCAACATTTTTTTTTTGCAGTGCAGGCCCCCCCCCCTCGTCCAGCAACCCCCCCCCTTCACGCAGTCGGCGGTCACTGACTGATCCTTCCTTACGCCCAGGTATGTTGTTTGTCTTGTGCTGCAGTCTCTACTGCGCATGACTGCATAGGACAAACATACCTGGCCTTTTATAATATAGGATAATATGGTAACCCTATATATATATATATATATATATATATCCTATATTATAAAAGGCCAAGTGTTTGTCTGAAGCCGTCATGCGCAGTAGAGACAAACACTTGGCCTTGTAATAGGGAGCGCGAGGTACACAAACAGCTGTGAGGTCTGGGGAGCGCGAGGTAAGCTGATTGAAACAGCCTGTGGCAAGAGATATGGAGCGCGCTCCCCAGACCTCACAGCTGTTTGTGGCCGACGGGAGCGTTGCGATGGGGGCGTGGCCGGGTGTCGCGTGGGGCGTGGTCGGGCGGGTGTTGCCGCGATGGGGCATGGCCGGGCGGGGTCCCGCGATGGGAAGACAGAGCCAGAGAGGGAGCAGGAGAGGGGGGAGAAGGGCCAAAGAGGGGGGGAGAGAGCCAAAGATGGGGGAGAGAGAGCCAAAGGGGGGGGGGGGAGAGAGAGCCAAAGAGAAGGGGGGGAGAGCCAAAGAGAAGGGGGGGGGGAGAGAGAGACAAAGAGAAGGGGGGGAGAGCCAAAGAGAAGGGGGGGAGAGCCAAAGAGAAGGGGGGAGGGAGAGCAAAAGAGAAGGGGGGGGAGAGCCAAAGAGAAGGGGGGGAGCCAAAGAGAAGGGGGGGGGAGAACCAAAGAGAAGGGGGGGGGGGAACCAAAGAGGGGGGAGAGAGCCAAAGAGGAAAAAGAGCCAAAAAGGAGAGAGCCAAAGAGGGCAGAGAGAGCCAAAGGGGGGGGGGAGAGCCAAAGAGGGGGGAGAGAGCCGAAGGGGGGGGGGGAGAGCCAAAGAGAAGGGGGGGGAGAGCCAAAGAGAAGGGGGGGAGCCAAAGAGAAGGGGGGGGAGAGCCAAAGAGGGGGGGGAGAGAGAGCCAAAAAGGAAAAAGAGCCAAAGAGAGGGGAGAGAGAGCCAAAGAGGGGGGGAGAGAGAGCCAAAGAGGGGGGGGGAGCCAAAGGGGGGGGAGAGCCAAAGAGGGGGGAGAGAGAGAGCCAAAGAGGAAAGAGAGCCAAAGAGGAGAGCAAAAGAGGGGAGAGAGCCAAAGAGGGGGGAGAGAGAGCCAAAGAGGGGGGGGCAGAGCCAAAGAGGGGGGGAGAGCCAAAGAGGGGGGGGGAGAGCGCCAAAGAGGGGGGAGAGAACAAAAGAGGGGGGAGAGAACAAAAGAGGGGGGAGAGAGAGCAAAAGAGTCCTCCACTAAATCCAAAATGTAGAGAAAACATTTTTACACAATGAGTTATTTTCTCTACTATATATATATATATATATATATATATATATATATAATTGCATTTGGCAGCAAAGCAGGAGCATGAAACATACCAAAATGGGCCTAGATCAATACCTTGGGTTGCCTAAATAAGAAAAAACACTATTTCTGTTTAAATAGAGTGATAGCAAAATTCTAAAAATTATCCAGTATCTTGGGCAAGTTTTTTTTCTGAAATTCTAAGCAGTGAAGCACTGCAATATAAAATAAATGTTTTAAAACAATTTAAAACAGTAATTTAAAGGGTTTTACAAATTAGGAGCACGTCAAATATAAGGCTCTTGAAAAGCATTGTGGAGTTTGTGTTCCTCGTCTTCTTTGTTGTTGCCTATTAATGTAAATGGGCAGTTTTTAGAATGTTGCAGGTTCAGACAAATTTCACCATACGTAAAGGGACATAAAACCTAAAATTCTTCATGAATCAGCTAGAACAGCGTTTCTCAACAACTGTCCTCAAGTACCACCCAACAGTCCTGGTTTTCATTATAGCTGAACTAGATCACAGGTGAAATAATCTGGGGCTCGATCCGATAAAAATCGTCGCCCGCAAAAGCTGGCGACGCCAATATTTGTGCTGGTTTGGTATCACATATACGGCGTAACCTAGAAGTTACGTGCGTATATTTAAGCCGTCGCCCGTAGTTTTTTGGGCCATAGGCAGGTATACCAAACCAGCGCAGTTTGGTATCCAATTTACAGCGTAAGGACTTACGTGGCGAAAATGGAGAAATCTTACTCCATTTTCACCTCGCCACAAAAAACAGCCGTAAGAAGCCTTACGCTGACTATTGGAGCCCCGTAACTACCTAAACTAGCTGCTAAATAAACCTAACACCTAACGCATGCGCAATGTCTATCTACCTGTCAACCGCGATCTGCTAAATAAAACCTAACACCTAACGCATGCGCAATGTCTATCTACCTGTCAACCGCGATCCCCCGCCGCAATCCCTAATAAAGTATTTAACCCCTAAACCGCCGCCATCTACATAAACTAACCCCCTACTGTGAGCCCCTAAAACCGCCACCATCTAACTGATCCATCCCCTAATGTGAACCCCTAAAACCGCCGCCATCTACCTGATCTATCCCCTAATCTGACCCCTTACACCGCCACCAGCTATATTAATATTATTAACCCCTAATCTAATCCACCTATACCGCCGCCAGCTATATTAATATTATTAACCCCTAATCTAATATCCATAAAGTAATAAGCTCTATTACCAGCCCTTAAAAGGGCCTTTTGCGGGGCTTTGCCCCAAAGTAACCAGCTCTTTTGCCCTATAACCTGCCCTCCCTACACCGCCGCCACCTATATTAATGGTATTAACCCCTAATGTAAGCCCCTTACACCGCCGCCATCTATATTAAAATTATTAACCCCTAATTTAATCTACCTACCCCGCCGCCAGCTATATTATCTATATTAACCCTAAGTATAATATAGTTAATATAGTTATTACATTATATATATTAACTATATTAACCCTAATTATATTAGGGTTAATATAGTTAATATAGTTACTATCTAACACCCCTAACTAAATTCTTATTAAATAAATCTAATTCATATTATAAACTAAAATATTCCTATTTAAATCTAAATACTTACCTATAAAATAAACCCTAAGATAGCTACAATATAATTAATAATTACATTGTAGCTATGTTAGGGTTTATATTTATTTTACAGGTAAATTGTTAAGTATTTTAACTAGGTATAATAGCTATTAAATAGTTATTAACTATTTAATAGCTACCTAGTTAAAATAATTACCCAATTACCTGTAAAATAAATCCTAACCTAAGTTACAAATACACCTGCACTATCAATAAATTAAATAAACTACAAATATCTATCTAAAAATACAATTAAATAAACTAAACTAAATTACAAAAAATAAAAAAAATTACAAGATTTTTAAGCTATTTACACCTATTCTAAGCGCCCTAATAAAATAATAAAGCCCCCCAAAATAAAAAAAATTCCCTACCCTATTCTAAATTAAAAAAAGTTCAAAGCTCTTTTACCTTACCAGCCCTTAAAAGGGCCTTTTGTGGGGGCATGCCCCCAAAGAAAACTGCTCTTTTGCCTGAAAAAAAAAACACAATACCACCCCCCAACATTACAACCCACCACCCACATACCCCTAATCTAACCCAAACCCCCCTTAAATAAACCTAACACTACCCCCCTGAAGATCTCCCTTCCTTGTCTTCACCACACCGGGCCGAACTCCTCATCCGATCCGGCGATGTCTTTATCCAATCGGCAAAGAAGATGTCTTTATCCAAGCGGCAGCAAAGTCTTCTTCCATCCGGCAGCATCTTCCATCAAGCGGCATCTTCAATCTTCATTCATCGCTCCTCCGACGCGGAGCATCCATCCCGGCCGACGACTGAACGACGAATGAGGTACCTTTAAATGACGTCATCCAATATGGCGTCCGCCAAATTCCGATTGGCTGATAGGATTCTATCAGCCAATCGGAATTAAGGTAGAAAAATCTGATGGGCTGATTGAATCAGCCAATCGGATTGAACTTGAATCTGATTGGCTTTTTTTATTTTTTGTAATTTAGTGGGGTTTTTTTTTGTAATTTAGTTTAGTTTATTTAATTGTATTTTTAGATAGATATTTGTAGTTTATTTAATTTATTGATAGTGTAGGTGTATTTGTAACTTAGGTTAGGATTTATTTTACAGGTAAATGGGTAATTATTTTAACTAGGTAGCTATTAAATAGTTAATAACTATTTAATAGCTATTATACCTAGTTAAAATAATTAACAATTTACCTGTAAAATAAATATAAACCCTAACATAGCTACAATGTAATTATTAATTATATTGTAGCTATCTTAGGGTTTATTTTATAGGTAAGTATTTAGATTTAAATAGGAATATTTTAGTTTATAATATTAATATTAGATTTATTTTAATAAGAGTTTAGTTAGGGATGTTAGAGTTAGATAGGGTTATTATACTTAATATATATATAATATAATAACGATATTAATTATATTAACCCTAATATAATTAGGGTTAATATAGTCAATATAGCTGGCGGTGGTGTAGGGGGATTAGATTAGGGGTTAATACATTTATTATAGGTGGCAGCTGTGTAGGGGGGTTTAGATTAGAGGCAAAAGAGCTGATTACTTTGTGACAAAGCCCCGCCAAAAGCCCTTTTAAGGGCTGGTAAAAGAGCAGTTTTCTTTGGGGCATGCCCTGGAAAAAACCCTTTTAAGGGCTAGCAAAAGAGCAGTTTACTTTGGGGTAATGCCACGCAAAAATCCCTTTTCAGGGCTATTTGTAGGGTTAGACTTAGGTTTAGTGGTAGGGATAGTTTAGTATTTTAGGGGTTAAATAATTTAATATAGATGGTGGCGGGGTAGGGGGATTAGATTAGGGGCTAATAATTTTAAAATAGATGGCGGCGGGGTAGGGGCTCACTTTAGGGGGTAGGTAAGGTAGATGGCGGCGGTGTTAGGGGCTCACTTTAGGGGGTTATAGATTTAATATAGCTGGCGGGGGGTCCGGGAGCGGCGGTTTAGGGGTTAATAACTTTATTAGGTTGCGGCGGGGTTTGGGAGCGGCGGTTTAGGGGTTAATAAATTTTTTATTGTTAGGATAGTGAGGGGGGATAGCGGATAGAGGGTTTGACGTGTCGGGCTATGTTTAGGAGGCGTGTTAGACAGTGCGGGTGATTTCATACTTTAGTCAGGTTTTGTAGGCGCCGGCAGTTTCTAACGTGGCGCAAGTCACTGGCGACGCCAGAAATTTGTACTTGCGCAGATTTCTGGACATCGCTGGTTTATCCGACTTACGGCACGTTAGCATCTGACGGCGCCGTATATTGGATAGCTCGAGTTGCAAGCTGAAACTGCGGGCGACGCGGGTTCCCTCGCTTGCGCCGCAAACTACGCCGTATATCGGATCGCGCCCCAGCTGATCAGTAACCATGGTAACCAACCTGCTCTCACTCATCAGCTGATTATTTCACCTGTGCTCTAGTTCAGCTATAATGAAAACCTGGACTGTTAGGGGTACTTGAGGACCGCAGTTGAGAAACACTGAGCTAGAACATACCATTTTAAAACAACTTTCCAATTTACTTCTATTATCAAATTTACTTCACTCTCTTGGTAACCTTTGCTGAATGAGCAGCAATGTACTAGTTGGAGCTAGCTGAACACATTGGGTGAGCAAATGACACAGGCATATTTGTGTAGCCACGAATCAGGAGCTAGTTCTCAGTAGCCCATTACAGCTCATAAGCCTACCTAGGTATGCTTTGCAACAAAGGATACAAAGAAAGCAAAGCAAATTTTAAATTGAAGTGATTTGAACTTTAATTTCAAATTGTATGCTCTATTTGAATCATAAACTCTTATCTTACTTTTTACTTTACTGACCCTTTAAGTATAATACGTATGCCTCTCTAGAGCAGCTACTGTTGGTAGTGGGGGAGCTACAGTGGTATACTTTTTACTTTACTGTCTCTTTAAGTATGATGGAGGTACTTTAGTCTGGAGAAGGAACGGTTTGCCACTGTTATTAGGTTAACAAAAGCTCATTGTTTGGCTTCAGCAGAAAAACTAAACCACATATTAGGAAGAGATAGACTACCATGTGCTATTTCAGTTGTCAGGGCTTGAAAATCAACAATTTTCAAACTTAAAGGGAAAATGGGCAAACAAATAATGAAAATGTATTAGAAATTTGTTTTTTTATGCATAATTAAACATTTTGGTCTAGATTACAAGTGGCGCGCTAACTTTTGCTCACGAACAAAATAGTTTTTTTCGTCTTTTTGCGCGTGACAGAAAGAGTGCTGATATTACAAGTTGAAAGTAAATACGAGAGCACAATCTCGATTTACACTTGTTGGGCTAGAGCGGCTGAAAACTTTGCGTTAAGGGTAGCGAGTGGAAAAAAAAGCTGCATCAAACACAACATAAATAGACTAAAATAAACTGTTACAATTTTTTTTTCTAAATAATCCATAGAACATATATATATATATATTTATCAAAAAAGATAAATTACTCTTGGGTCTCCCTAAGAGTAATGGGTAAGCCAGACGTTGACCCCTTGCACAAATGCCCTTAGAGAGATACAACTGCACCTCACTGACAAGGCCCACAGAAGGCCGAAACGATCGTCTGGGGTTGTTGCTTTCCTTGTTCAGAGAAGAATTGCCTGGTATTTTGGCGCTGGACTGTCATTGGGCAGGATCAGACTGATATGCTACAGGATATTTTTTCTCTGTGAAGGGGCATAAGTGTGCAAAAAAATGCGCACCCTGAGTTGCAATTTAAATGAACAGGCATGGAAGTTATTCTAGCTTTTGTTCTATCTCAGGAGTGCTGTTCTCTTTCTCTTTTTTCACACACACACACACACACACACACACACATATATATATATATATATATATATATTTATTTTACAGTATCTATAATTATTTGTAATTTTTTATATGTAATATTTCAATAATGCGCCTTAAGATAACTACGTTTTCATGTGCGTTAACTCAGCACCGTGTTGGATGTAAATACCGAAACACGAATCACGTTATGCATATTTTACATCCCTATGTTCTTCACGTAGAATTTTTTTTTTATTATCAAATATTTATATATATATATTTAAATGATTATGTTAATGTAAGATATATATATATATATATATATATATATATATATATATATATATATATATATATATAAAACAAGGAAGGGGGACTGAACTCCAAAACCGGACCAGGTACACATCCCATGACCCAGCCCTGGGTGCTAAATAGCACTCACAAAAACTGTGCCGTCACCAGAGTCATAGGCAGTTAACCCCAGACAGGAGTGGGTGCAAGAACCATGGGGGATTACAAAACAAATACAACACATAAAGGAAACCCAGCACTCACCAGCTAGCTCACAGCTAAGATTTAAAATGTAAAGGTTAGTCACCGCATCTGGCCAAATGGGATAAGCTCAGGCACCATGTCAAGGTCCTTTCCAACACCTGAGTCCCTAACACAGCCACACAATGCAGGCTTTCAAAGCCAGACAAACTGGGAACAAGGGAGGGGTACACAGGTTTATGTAATCACCCAGCAACATGCCAGCCCTGGGTGCTAAATAGCACTCACAAAAAGCTGTGCCGTCGCCAGAGTCATGGTGCCTGAGTTTATCCCATTTGGCCAGATGCGGTGACTAACCTTTCCATTCTAAATCTTAGCTGTGAGCTAGCTGGTGAGTTTCCTTTATGTGTTGTTATTTGTTTTGTAATCCACCATGGTTCTTGCATCCACTCCTGTCTGGGGTTAACTGCCTATGACTCTGGTGACGGCACAGCTTTTTGTGAGTGCTATTTAGCACCCAGGGCTGGCATGTTGCTGGGTCATGGGATGTGTACCTGGTCCGGTTTTGGAGTGCAGTCCCCCTTCCATGTTTTGTATGTTGCTGGGTGATTACATATACATGTGCACCCCTCCCTTGTTCCCAGTTTGTCTGGGAGAGCCTGCATTGCGTGGCTGTGTTAGCTCTCGAATTTTGGAGATATTGCATAGGTGGTTGCGGCAGGATGAAGAGAACAATTGGATGTGGGGAATGAAGGACAGATCTAGTCAAGTGTGATTCCAAGGCATCAGACTTGAGGTGATGGGGAGATTGTGGTGCCGCCAACAGTGATAGAAAAATTAGAAACTTGAGTAGAATTAGAGGGGGGATTAGAAGTAGTTCGGTCTTAGACATCTTTATCCAAGAGGCCATCCAGGAGGAAATGCCAGATAAGCAGTCGTTGATGTAAGAATTGAGAGAAGGAGAGAGTGCAGGGCTGGATTGGTAGAGCTGGGTATCATCATCATAGAGGTGATAGTTGAAGCCATAGCTGTTGATAAGTTTACCCAGTGAAGAAGTGTTAATAGAGAAAAAGTAGAGGACACAGAACAGATCCTTAAGGTACTCCAACAGACAGAGGCAATGGAGAGGAGGAGTCACTAGCAAAAGAGACAGAGTAGGATCTGTTAGAGAGATAAGAGTGAATCCAGGAGAGGGCAGTGTCACAGAGCCCAAGAGAGCTGAGAATCTGTAGGAGGAGGGGATGGTCAACAGTGTCAAAGTCAGCAGAGAGGTCAAATAAGATGAGTATAGAGTAGTAGTCGTTGTTTTTAGCAGAAAGGAGATTGTTAGTAACCTTGGTGAGGGCAGTCTCAGTTGAGTGTTGGGGACGGAAGCCAAATTGCAGGGGGTCAAGCAATGAGTTGGAGGACAGGATGTGGGTTAGTCGATCGAAAACTAGTTTTTAAAGGACTTTTGAAGCTAGCGTAAGCAGTGATATAGGGCGGTAGTTTTCATTAGAGTTGGGGTCGAGGGAGGGATTTTTGAGGATGGGAGTGACCTTTGCATGTTTGAAGGAAGATGGGAATGAACCGGTAGAAAGGGATAGGTTGAATATGTGAGTAAGAGCTGGAGTGAGGGTGGAAGACAGAGAAGGTATTTGATGTGAAGGAATAGGGTAAAGTGGGCAAGTAGTGAGGTGTGAGGAAGACAATAAGGAAAACAATTGGCAGAGGGGGTGACTGGGAACGAAGTTGGGAGATTGCAGGCTTCTGTTGGGATGTTGCTTCGGTTGGTTAGTGTTTTATGGAAGAAGTAGTCAGCCAGATCTTGAGCACTAAATGCAGATGAAGGGGGTAGTGCAAGTGGGTAGAGGAGAGAGTTGAAATGGAGAAGAGTCGTTTAGGGTTTGACGAGTGAGTAGCTATAAGAGAAGAGAAGTAGGTTTGCTTAGATTAGTGAAGGGCAGAGGTGTAATAAAGAATTAATTTATAGTGGATGAAATCAGGTTCAGAGCGGGATTTTCTCCAGGCACGTTCAGCAGTGCAGGAGCATTTTTGTAGGTTGCGTGTCTGTGGAGAGTGCCAGGACTGGAGTTGACGACGTGGGGCTTTGCCTATTTGGGGACTAGCAAGAGTGTCAAATGCAGAGGAGAGAGTATTATAATAGTGGGTTGTAGCAATGTCGGGCAGGTTATCGTGAAAGTGTGGGCGAGGCATTTTTGAATAAGGTTGGAAAGTTGGAGAGGATCCACAGTATGCAGATTTCTATAGATGCGGGGGCGAGGGGGAGAAGTTGGTTTAGCCTGTATATATAGATTAAAGGTGAGCAGATGGTGGTCTGAGATGGGGAATGGGCGACAGGCGACACCAGAGAGAGAGCAGAGATAGGAGAATACCAGATCAATAGAGTGTCCATCGCTGTAAGTAGAGAATAGGGTGGATTGTGAGAGGCTGAAGGAGTGAATTAGTGAGAGAAGTTTAGAGGTGGCAGGGGCAGATGGGTTATCAATGGGGAGTATATGGTGTGAATGCGTTCCGAAGTCTTTGGGATGAAAATGAAGTCAGGTTTTGCTCACGCTCAATCTTTTTACTTTCAACTTGTAATATGCACGCTACACGACACACACAAAAAGCTTACTTCTAGCAAAGTTTACACTCAAGCGGGAGCACTAATTAGTGTTTACCGTGCCTTTCAATACAAAAACACATTATACTAGTTTTCAGTAAGAACAATATTCTCCCCTGCAATTGTTTTTATTAAATAATTATTTTCTCCAACATTGGTGTGTCCGGTCCACGGCGTCATCCTTACTTGTGGGATATTCTCTTCCCCAACAGGAAATGGCAAAGAGTCCCAGCAAAGATGGTCACATAATCCCTCCTAGGCTCCGCCCACCCCAGTCATTCTCTTTGCCGTTGCACAGGCAACATCTCTACGGAGATGGTTAAGAGTTTTTTGGTGTTTAAATGTAGTTTTTATTCTTTTATCAAGTGTTTGTTATTTTAAAATAGTGCTGGTATGTACTATTTACTCTGAAACAGAAAAGGATGAAGATTTCTGTTTGTAAGAGGAAGATGATTTTAGCAGACAGTAACTAAAATCGATTGCTGTTTCCACACAGGACTGTTGAGATGAAGTAACTTCAGTTGGGGGAAACAGTTAGCAGACCTTTCTGCTTAAGGTATGACTAGCCATATTTCTAACAAGACCATGTAATGCTGGAAGGCTGTCATTTCCCCTCATGGGGACCGGTAAGCCATTTTCTTAGTCAAATATAAAAGAATAAAGGGCTTAAAAAAGGGCTTAAAAACTGGTAGACATTTTTATGGGCTAAAACGATTGCTTTATTGGGGCATATTATGCAGATTGTAGCTTATAATTGGCATTATAATCTTGGGGAACGTTTAAAAAATGGCAGGCACTGTGTTGGACACCTTTTTTAGTCTGGGGGCCTTTCTAGTTATAGACTCAGCCTCATTTTCGCGCCATTACTGCGCAGTTGTTTTTGGAGAGCAAGGCATGCAGATGCATGTGTGAGGATCTAAGAATCACTAAAAAAGCTTCTAGAAGGCGTCATTTGGTATTGTATTCCCCTCTGGGCTTGGTTGGGTCTCAGCAAAGCATATAGCTGGGACTGTATAGGGGTTAAATTTGAAAACGGCTCCGGTTCCGTTAATTTAAGGGTTAAAGCTCTGAAATTTGGTGTGCAATACTTTTAATGCTTTAAGACACTGTGGTGAAATTTTGGTGAATTTTGAACAATTCCTTCATACTTTTTCACATATTCAGTAATAAAGTGTTTTCAGTTTGAAATTTAAAGTGACAGTAACGGTTTTATTTTAAAACGTTTTTTGTGCTTTGTTGACAAGTTTAAGCCTGTTTAACATGTCTGTACCATCAGATAAGCTATGTTCTATATGTATGAAAGCCAATGTGTCTCCCCATTTAAATTTATGTGATAATTGTGCCATAGTGTCCAAACAAAGTAAGGACAGTAATGCCACAGATAATGATATTGCCCAAGATGATTCCTCAAATGAGGGGAGTAAACATGATACTACATCATCCCCTACTGTGTCTACACCAGTTATGCCCACACAGGAGGCCCCTAGTACATCTAGTGCGCCAATACTTATTACCATGCAACAATTAACGGCTGTAATGGATAACTCCATAGCAAATCTTTTATCCAAAATGCCTACTTATCAGAGAAAGCGCGATTGCTCTGTTTTAAACACTGAAGAGCAAGAGGACGCTGATGATAACTGTTCTGACATACCCTCACACCAATCTCAAGGGGCCATGAGGGAGGTTTTGTCTGATGGAGAAATCTCAGATTCAGGAATAATTTCTCATCAAGCTGAACCTGATGTTGTGACATTTAAATTTAAATTAGAACATCTCCGCGCACTGCTTAAGGAGGTGTTATCTACTCTGGATGATTGTGACAATTTGGTCATTCCAGAGAAATTATGTAAGATGGACAAGTTCCTAGAGGTTCCGGTGCCCCCCGACGCTTTTCCTATACCCAAGCGGGTGGCGGACATAGTAAATAAAGAGTGGGAAAGGCCCGGCATACCTTTTGTTCCCCCCCCTATATTTAAGAAATTATTTCCTATAGTCGACCCCAGAAAGGACTTATGGCAGACAGTCCCCAAGGTCGAGGGGGCGGTTTCTACTCTAAACAAACGCACTACTATTCCTATCGAAGATAGTTGTGCTTTCAAAGATCCTATGGATAAGAAATTAGAGGGTTTGCTTAAAAAGATTTTTGTACAGCAAGGTTACCTTCTACAACCAATTTCATGCATTGTTCCTGTCACTACGGCAGCGTGTTTCTGGTTCGAAGAACTAGAAAAGTCGCTCAGTAAAGAATCTTCGTATGAGGAGGTTATGGACAGAGTTCAAGCACTTAAATTGGCTAACTCTTTTGTTTTAGATGCCGCTTTGCAATTAGCTAGATTAGCGGCGAAAAATTCAGGGTTTGCTATCGTGGCGCGCAGAGCGCTTTGGCTAAAGTCTTGGTCAGCGGATGTGTCTTCCAAGACAAAATTGCTTAACATTCCTTTCAAAGGTAAAACATTATTTGGACCTGATTTGAAAGAGATTATTTCAGACATCACTGGGGGGAAAGGGCCACGCCCTCCCACAGGATAGGTCTTTTAAGGCTAAAAATAAGCCTAATTTTCGTCCCTTTCGCAGAAACGGACCAGCCTCTAATTCTGTATCCTCTAAGCAAGAGGGTAATACTTCACAACCCAAACCAGCCTGGAAACCGATGCAAGGCTGGAACAAGGGTAAGCAGGCCAAGAAGCCTACCACTGCTACCAAAACAGCATGAAGGGATAGCCCCCGATCCGGGACCGGATCTAGTGGGGGGCAGACTTTCTCTCTTTGCTCAGGCTTGGGCAAGAGATGTTCAGGATCCTTGGGCGCTAGAAATAGTTTCTCAAGGTTATCTCCTGGAATTCAAGGAACTACCCCCAAGGGGAAGGTTCCACAGGTCTCAATTATCTTCAAACCAAATAAAGAGACAGGCATTCTTACATTGTGTAGAAGACCTGTTAAAGATGGGAGTGATACATCCAGTTCCAATAAGAGAACAAGGAATGGGATTTTATTCCAATCTGTTCATAGTTCCCAAAAAAGAGGGAACATTCAGACCAATTTTGGATCTAAAGATCCTAAACAAATTTCTCAGGGTACCATCGTTCAAAATGGAAACTATTCGAACGATCCTACCTCCTATCCAGGAAAATGAATTTATGACTTCTGTGGATTTAAAGGATGCGTACCTACATATTCTTATCCACAAGGAACATCATCAGTTCCTAAGGTTCGCTTTTCTGGACAAGCATTACCAGTTTGTGGCACTTCCATTCGGATTAGCCACTGCTCCAAGGATTTTCACAAAGGTACTAGGGTCCCTTCTAGCGGTTCTAAGACCAAGGGGCATTGCAGTAGTACCTTACTTGGACGACATCCTGATTCAAGCGTCGTCCCTGTCAAAAGCAAAGGCTCATACGGACATCGTCCTAGCCTTTCTCAGATCTCACGGATGGAAGGTGAACAAAGAAAAAAGTTCTCTGTCCCCGTCAACAAGAGTTCCCTTCTTGGGAACAATAATAGATTCCTTAGAAATGAGGATTTTTCTGACAGAGGTCAGAAAATCAAAACTTCTAAGCTCTTGTCAAGTACTTCATTCTGTTCCTCGTCCTTCCATAGCGCAGTGCATGGAAGTAATAGGATTGATGGTTGCAACAATGGACATAGTTCCTTTTGCACGAATTCATCTAAGACCATTACAACTGTGCATGCTCAGACAGTGGAATGGGGATTATACAGACTTGTCTCCGACGATTCAAGTAGATCAAAAGACCAGAGATTCACTCCGTTGGTGGCTGACCCTGGACAATCTGTCACAGGGAATGAGCTTCCGCAGACCAGAGTGGGTCATTGTCACGACCGACGCCAGCCTAGTGGGCTGGGGCGCGGTCTGGGAATCCCTGAAAGCTCAGGGTCTATGGTCTCGGGAAGAGTCTCTTCTCCCGATAAACATTCTGGAACTGAGAGCGATATTCAATGCTCTCAGAGCTTGGCCTCAACTAGCAAAGGCCAAATTCATAAGGTTTCAGTCAGACAACATGACGACCGTTGCATATATCAATCATCAGGGGGGAACAAGGACTTCCCTGGCGATGAAAGAAGTGACCAAGATAATTCAATGGGCGGAGGATCACTCCTGCCACTTGTCTGCGATCCACATCCCACGAGTGGAAAATTGGGAAGCGGATTTTCTGAGTCGTCAGACATTCCATCCGGGGGAGTGGGAACTCCATCCGGAAATCTTTGCCCAAATAACTCAATTATGGGGCATTCCAGACATGGATCTGATGGCGTCTCGTCAGAACTTCAAGGTTCCTTGCTACGGGTCCAGATCCAGGGATCCCAAGGCGACTCTAGTAGATGCACTAGTAGCACCTTGGACCTTCAACCTAGCTTATGTATTCCCACCATTTCCTCTCATCCCCAGGCTGGTAGCCAGGATCAATCAGGAGAGGGCCTCGGTGATCTTGATAGCTCCTGCGTGGCCACGCAGGACTTGGTATGCAGACCTGGTGAATATGTCATCGGCTCCACCATGGAAGCTACCTTTGAGACAGGACCTTCTTGTTCAGGGTCCATTCGAACATCCGAATCTGGTTTCCCTCCAACTGACGGCTTGGAGATTGAACGCTTGATTTTATCAAAGCGTGGGTTTTCAGATTCTGTAATAGATACTCTGATTCAGGCTAGAAAGCCTGTAACTAGAAAAATTTACCATAAAATATGGAAAAAATATATCTGTTGGTGTGAATCTAAAGGATTCCCATGGAACAAGATAAGAATTCCTAAGATTCTATCCTTTCTACAAGAAGGTTTGGAGAAAGGATTATCTGCAAGTTCTCTAAAGGGACAGATCTCTGCTTTATCTGTTTTACTTCACAAAAGACTGGCAGCCGTGCCAGATGTTCAAGCATTTGTTCAGGCTCTGGTTAGGATCAAGCCTGTTTACAGACCTTTGACTCCTCCCTGGAGTCTAAATCTAGTTCTTTCAGTTCTTCAAGGGGTTCCGTTTGAACCCTTACATTCCGTAGATATTAAGTTACTATCTTGGAAAGTTTTGTTTTTGGTTGCAATTTCTTCTGCTAGAAGAGTTTCAGAGTTATCTGCTCTGCAGTGTTCTCCGCCCTATCTGGTGTTCCATGCAGATAAGGTGGTTTTGCGTACTAAGCCTGGTTTTCTTCCGAAAGTTGTTTCCAACAAAAATATTAACCAGGAGATAGTTGTACCTTCTTTGTGTCCGAATCCAGTTTCAAAGAAGGAACGTTTGTTACACAATTTGGACGTAGTCCGTGCTCTAAAATTCTATTTAGAGGCTACTAAAGATTTCAGACAAACATCTTCCTTGTTTGTTGTTTATTCTGGTAAAAGGAGAGGTCAAAAAGCGACTTCTACCTCTTTTTCCTTTTGGCTTAAAAGCATTATCCGATTGGCTTATGAGACTGCCGGACGGCAGCCTCCTGAAAGAATCACAGCTCACTCCACTAGGGCTGTGGCTTCCACATGGGCCTTCAAGAACGAGGCTTCTGTTGACCAGATATGTAAGGCAGCGACTTGGTCTTCACTGCACACTTTTGCCAAATTTTACAAATTTGATACTTTTGCTTCTTCGGAGGCTATTTTTGGGAGAAAGGTTTTGCAAGCCGTGGTGCCTTCCATTTAGGTGACCTGATTTGCTCCCTCCCTTCATCCGTGTCCTAAAGCTTTGGTATTGGTTCCCACAAGTAAGGATGACGCCATGGACCGGACACACCAATGTTGGAGAAAACAGAATTTATGCTTACCTGATAAATTACTTTCTCCAACGGTGTGTCCAGTCCACGGCCCGCCCTGGTTTTTTAATCAGGTCTGATGAATTATTTTCTCTAACTACAGTCACCACGGTATCATATGGTTTCTCCTATATATATTTCCTCCTGTCCGTCGGTCGAATGACTGGGGTGGGCGGAGCCTAGGAGGGATCATGTGACCAGCTTTGCTGGGACTCTTTGCCATTTCCTGTTGGGGAAGAGAATATCCCACAAGTAAGGATGACGCCGTGGACCGGACACACCGTTGGAGAAAGTAATTTATCAGGTAAGCATAAATTCTGTTTTTTTTATATTTGAATAAGACAACCCCTACATTTTTTTACAGTATAATGAGCAGCAAACCTTTTTTTGTATTCGTTTACTGTCTGTCAGTGTTTTTGTTCATTTATCAGTAGAAACATACCTAAAGTGAATTTTACCTACATTTGATTTCTTAACTGTAGTTTGCCAAAAAAAGAAACTGACATTCCTGAATTCTTTCCCACACAAATTAAACCATTAAGCACGTCCTTACTTTACCTAGCAAAAACTGCATTTGAAATTAAATATTTGCAATTAGTGCTGCAAAGTTTAAACAAGTAAGCAAGTCATATATATAATTCTTAACAAATGTCATGTATCATGGTAAAATCTAATTATAATCTGGGAAGAACAAATAGGTTTTTGGCATATTTAATGTAGTTGAAAAAATACAGATGTGACCATTAATTACCTCATGAAAAAATATGGAGAAGTGGTCTAAATGTGATGTGCTTTTTGGCAATATTCTGATTTTATAAGTATTCATGAGCATACCTTTAAATGAGAATAGTGCATATTCCTTAAAGGGACACTCAAGTCAAAATAAACTTTTATGATTCTGATAGAGCAGCAGTTTTAAGACACTTTCAAATTTACTTCCATTATCAAATTTTGCACAGTCTTTTTGTATACACACTTTCTGGGGAACAAGATCCTACTGAGCATGTGCACACTAGTCTGTGATTGGCTGATGTCTGTCACATGATACAAGGGGCTGGAAAATGGAAGAAAAATAAATTTGTCAAAAAAAATCTACTGCTTAGTTTAATTTTAGAGTAAGTGTTATTCATTGTCTTTTTACTATGGACTTGTTAATTATGCAATGCTACTGCATTGAGTGGTCCTTAAAAGAGACATAACCACCTCAGATAGAGAATGCAATGTTAAACATCTTTCCATTTTCTTACTATTATCTAATTTGCTACTTTCTCTTGGTATCATTTGTTGATAAGTATACCTAGGTAGGCTCAGGAGCAGTAATGCTTTACTGAGAGCTTGCTGCTGATTAGTGGCTACATGTATATGCCTCTTGCCATTGGCTCACCAGATGTGCTCAGTTAGCTCCCAGTAGCGCATTGCTGCTCCATTAACAAAGGGTTCAATAAGAATTAAGCAAATTGATCACAGAAGTCAAATGGAAAGATTTTAAAAAATGTCTATGTTCTTTTTGAATCATTGAAGAAAGAAATCGGGTTTAATGTTCCTTTAACCCCTTAACGACCAGCGTTGTACCCTGTACAGTGCTGGTCATTAAGCACTTACCCTGTACGATGCTGCTGTCCTTGGCATCTCTCTGCCGCAATCTCACTAAAAGTAGCGAGATTGTGATATTTCTGCATGCCCTGTCTGTCTATCATCTATCTATCTATCTATATATCTATCTATCTATTATCTATCTATCTATCTATCTATCTATCTATCTATCTATCTATCTGTGTTTTAGCTAAGGGAGATTTCAATAATTTACATACAAAAATGAGCTATAATAATCCAAGATGGTTGATTAATATGCCTAACAAAAGTTGATGTATATAAAAACACATATATGGGTGAAATGAAAAAGGGTGGATTAGCAAACGGTGAGCGTGATATATTGAGGTATTGTATATGATTATATGGCGCATCTATATTATGGTACTTTTAGTAACTAGTGTGGATCTAATTACAGATCTTAATTACACCAGACCAATAGGTTTTGATATTGTGCCAACAGTTATTACAAGTTAATACCATTCTAAATCATACCCCATCTAAATAGACTATTTCTCCCCGATTATGCTTTAAAATTTAGACAAAACAAACATATAAACACCACTGACGCGTTTCACAGTCAAGGCTTTTTCAAAGGGCCCTTTGAATGGGGGAGAAAGAGTCTATTTAAAGAGGGTATGATTTAGAGAGGTGCTAACTGGTAATAACTGTTGGCACAATATCAAAACCTATTGGTCTGGTGGAATTAGGATCTGTAATTAGATCCACACTAGTTACTAAAATTACCATAATATAGATGTGCCATATTATCATATAACTCAGTATATCACGGTCACCGTTTGATAATCCACCCTTTTTCATTTCACCCATATATGTGTTTTTAACACAGTTTCATTTTTAAGTTTGATTATATCTCTATTAAAAGTTAAAGGGACATTAAACCCAAAAATTTTCTTTCATGATTCAGATGGAGAATACCATTTTAAACAACTTTCTAATTTACTTCTATTATCTAATTTGCTTCATTCTCTTGATATTCTTTCCTGAAGAGCATATCTAGATAGGCTCAGTAGCTTCTGATTGGTGGCTGCACATAGATGCCTCATGTGATTGGCTCACCCATGTGCATTGCTATTTCTTTAACAAACGATATCTAAATAATGAAGCAAATTAGATAATAGAAGTAAATTGGAATGTAGTTCAAAATTGTATTTTCTATCAGAATCATGAAAGAAATTTTTTGGGTTTAATGTCCCTTTAAGTTTTAATCCTTTGAGCGATACTTACATGATTATCATGTCTGTGAGTGCAATATGTGTATTCTTTTCTCAGTTTTTTACTGAATCCCTTTTTTGCTAAGTATATGTAATACACTGTACCCCAATCCAATACATTATTGTGCATTTTGACTCAATCAACTTTAACTTTATGAAAGACATGTAAACAGTCCAATACCAGTAATCTTTCTATATAGCTGTCTATCTACCTATATATCTATCTTTCTTTCATGTAATTGGCAAGAGTCCATGAGCTAGTGACGTATGGGATAAAAAATCCTACTAGGAGGGGCAAAGTTTCCCAAACCTCAAAATGCCTATAAATACACTCCTCACCACACCCACAATTCAGTTTTTACAAACTTTGCCTCCTATGGAGGTGGTCAAGTAAGTTTGTGCTTAGATTCTACGTTGATATGCGCTTCTCAGCATTTTGAAGCCCGATTCCTCTCAGAGTACAGTGAATGTCAGAGAGATGTGAAGGGAGTATCACCTATTGAATGCAATGGTTTTCCTCGCGGAAAATATTTTTCATAGGTTCTCTGTTATCGGTCGTAGAGATTCATCTCCTACCTCCCTTTTCAGATTGACGATATACTCTCATATTCCATTACCTCTACTGATAACCGTTTCAGTACTGGTTTGGCTATCTGCTATATGTGGATGGGTGTCATTCGGTAAATATGTTTTCATTACTTAAGACACTCTCAGCTATGGTTTGGAACTTTATGTATTAATATAAAATTCTAAATATATGTATTGTACTTATATTTGCCATGAGTCAGGTTTATGTATATTTCCTTTTGCAGACTATCAGTTTCATATTTGGGAAAAGAAATATTTAGGAAAATATTTTTCTTACCTGGGGTATAGTCTTTTTTCAAATTGACTGCTTTTTCATTACATTTTTGTGGGCAAAATTAGGCTCGCGAGGACGCAAAATGCCGATGTTTATTGCGTCATTTTTTGTGCAAGAATTTTTTAGGCGCAAAGGTACGTCCGGTGACGCAGATTCCTCATTTCCTGCGTCTTAGTTGACGCAGAGTTTCCTTGCACAAGGTTGCGTCTGCAATAACGCGAGTGTGTCATTTCTGGCTGTTGTTAGCGCCAAAAAAATTAATTTTGCGTTGTGCGTCATACTTGGCGCCAAATAATTTCATTATTTAAAACCCCATTCTTATATGCCTCTTGTCTTTTTCTCTGTCAGAGGGCTATGCTGTTTGCATTTTTTCCCATTCCTGAAACTGCCATATAAGGAAATTAATAATTTTGCTTTATATGTTGTTTTTTCTCTTACATTTGCAAGATGTCTCAATCTGATCCTGTCTCAGAAACCACTGTTGGAACCCTGCTAACTGATAACAGCTCTACCAAAGCTAAGTGTATCTGCCCATGCGTCACTACTAGCTCATGGACTCTTGCCAATTAGATAAAATAAAACATAATTTATGTAAGAACTTACCTGATAAGTTAATTTCTTTCATAAGAGTCCATTAGATCCACCCTTTTTATGGTGGTTATGATTTTTTTGTATAAAGCACAATTAATTCCAAATTCCTTTTTTGATGCTTTTTACTCCTTTCTTTATCACCCCACTACTTGGCTATTTGTTAAACTGAATTGTGGGTGTGGCAAGGGGTGTATTTATAGGCATTTTGAGGTTTGGGAAACTTTGCCCCTCCTGGTAGGATTGTATATCCCATACGTCACTAGCTCATGGATTCTTGCCAATATGAAAGAAATTAATTTATCAGGTAAGTTCTTACATAAATTATGTTATCTCTCAACATATCTTATATCTATCTAGCTATCTATCTGTCTGTATATCTCTATATTATCTATCTATCTATCGCTATCTGTCTGTCTGTCTGCCTGTCTGTATATATATATATATATATATATATATATATATATATATATATATATGTGTATGTATGTATATATTATCTATCTATCATCTATCTATATCTATCTCTAAATATATCTTACATCTATCTAGCAATCTGTCTGTATATCTCTCTATTATCTATCTGTCTGTATATCTCTCTATTATCTATCGATCATCTGTCTGTCTGTCTCTCTCTCTCTCTATCTATCTATCTATCTATCTATATCTATCTATCTATCTATCTATCTATCTATCCATCCATCCTATCTATCCTATCTGTCTTTATGTCTATCTACCTGTATATCTATCTATCTATCTATCTATCTCTGTCGACATAAAAATGTATTTAGGGTGGTTCTTAAAGTACAGAAGATCCAAAGTAACATGTACAAAATGTTAAAAGAAAGAAAGAATGTATTAGCAAATTAGACTTATATTCTCACTTATCATAACATATGCACATTGTAGTCAAAGGCCATATTCTCTCAGATATGCAAATAATGTAGAACAATACGATTTGCAGCACCATCTGAAATGTAATTTTAAAGTTAAGCAATAGAAGAAAAAATAGATAACAAAAACAAATATAATCAAACAATAAACTGTATATTTTGCAATATCTTAGCATAAACAATGTGATTGTTTTGTTCTGTGCCGTCTTTAGATTATTATTTATTGTATAATTCAAATCAGTCATTAGAGCTGAGGAAAACGATAGATGGGGTAGAAATCAAGAAAAGGGATATGAGCAAGCAACAGAGGGCTTTAGGCAAAACAAATATAGCCTGGGGATACAGGGGAAGGATTTTTGACCCCCCCTGAAGGCAGAGCTGAGGTTACTGGAAGGGCAAGGGGTGGCTTAGTAGAGGTTAGTTAAGGAGGGGGAAAACAGAAGTGGGCAGGGCTGCATTTACAGCCCAGTTGCCTGTAGACACCAAAATCGGAAGCACCCCGCATATCCTGACTCACAGATTTACCGGCGACCTTAACTAAGATGGCCACAGGCAGTGAAATAGCAGCACTGAGTGTGTGCAGTAACCATCTTTGTTAAGGCCACCATAAGCATTGTGCATGCACATGGGAAGTCGGATGCTGCACATGTGTAGTACTCGCAGCAACATTAACAAAGAAGCATGCACAGTGCTGTTATTTCACTGCCAGCAGCACCATCTAAGCTGAGGTCGCTGGCTGATATTTATAATAGGCACCCCTTTATGGAGTCAGACACCCCTTTATGGAGGGCACCTGTAGGCACATGCCTACTCTGCCTTATTATAAGCTGGCCCTGGAAGTGGGGTCTTTTTTTCTGAGCCAACCTGTGAGAAGTAGTTACCTCCCAACCTGTTTTTTTGGTAGTTTTTAGTCTGTGTTAAAGCATGCAGACCTAAACTTAAGGATACAGTTAATTCTTAAGTACTAGGAATAGACAGCTGCAGCAGCTGAATGCCAGGCTGAGAAAGAAGTAGCGGAAAGACAGCCTGCTGCAGCTGAATGACAAGCTGAGAGAGAGTATCAGCTAGAGCTTGGAGAGAGCCTCACCTGCTGTTAGTGAATCTAGAGACTCCTTTATACTCAGACTGCATGCAGAGAATTTTCCCACTCTAAATAAAGGGGATCTGAATTTGAAAAGACTAACAGACAGTACCAGCTGCCAAGGGACCAGTGGGCAAAGTACATCACCCCTGATCTGAAATGTCCTGCACTGGAGAACTTTTGTAGAATTGCCTCCAGAGTTTGATCAGGACTTTAATCTCACTCCTGAGGTTTACAGGGAGAAATCCCAGACTCTGCAGAGGGGTACCTTAGAAAGCTACACTTCAATTGTGGGGAGCCTGAAAACATTTTGGCATTTGGTCAGAGGGCTAGAAATTACCACCATGGAGGATCTGATGGTCAAGAAACAGTTCATGACGCTTTGCCCTGCAGAAGTGCACGGGTGGGTGCTGGATCAAAATCCCAAAACAGCAGTGGAAGCATGTAAGCTAGCAGATTTCTATACAGCTAACAGATCACCAGTGAATAGAAGAAAAGCCTTTGCTAAGGGGGCATCGAACTGAAAGGGGGTTACTGTACAAACCGCCATCACCAAGTCTGTTGTAACATCTTTTGCGTCAACTTCCTCAGGTAGAGGAGGAGCTAGTCCTACTTCTGAGCTGGGAGTAACCTGCAGGTGTTCATCATCAGCTCTACTTGCCCAGAGAAAATGAAATTGGCACAATCATTTAGAGGAAGTCATCCCTCAGAATTACCAGCTTCTGTGTTGTTTGTCACCAGGTCAGATACAAACAACAATGACAATCTACAACCTGTTGCTGTTGGACACAAGGTATCACTGGGACTCAGGGACAGACGTGACACTTGTGCATCCTGAGCTGGTGAGCTCTAAGGACATTATTATGGGCAGGACCTTAGTAGTAAGGGATTTGGGGGGAGTACAACCTTCAGTGCCTATGGCACATTTATATCTTGATTTGGGGGGAGGGAGAGGTCTAAGAAATGTGTGGGTATCTGACAATATTCCTACTGATGCATTAATGGGCAGGTTGTTATCACTGTATGTGCCTGACAATGATACCTGCAACCTAGTTACCTTAGATATGGGCCCTGATGTGCAAAGTGCTTTGTGTAAAAAAGCTCAAAGACATGCTGACAAGGGACAGAAGACAGAGTGCATGTGTGCCAAGTGCTGTGCCTGAACTGTGGGAGTCTGTGCTGAAATGTGAAAATGTGGGAGAACTGTCTGACTAGCAGAGAGAACCAAATGACAGCAAGAATCAGTTGGTGCCAGAACCAGTGGGGTCCGCAGTACCAAGTGACTATGTAAAGGGGAAAACTGACTGTGGGAGCGTGCATGTTTTTCTATTCTTCATTCCCCCTTCCTGGAGCAGAGGTTATTCTTCTGGTAAAGTTATAGGTTCTGTAATATTATCTACTTTAAAAAAAAAAAAAAAAAACTGTTTTGCTGTGTGTAGTTTTGTTTAACTCCTTACTTTATTTTGTTCATACTAAATGTTCCTAAGTTTTCGTCTTTGTCTAAATTGTGTTTTGCATCTGGGTTTTTCCTTAGGATTTCCCATATAATAATCTTTAGGTGGTGGCAGTAGAGATAGTTAAGTGTGGATGTCATTAAAGGGGAATTTGGGTATTTTTCTAGGTCTATTATAAACTAGAGAGTGTTCATTAACCCTTGCACCCACTAAACTAAGTCACAGGCTTGTCTGAAGTGGCTAGACTGTTACACACTGGTTAAGATGGAAGGGTAAGTTAACCCTTTCTGTGCCAAAAAGGTGGCTGATGCAGGGTTGGTGAAACATTGTACGTCACAATTGACCTCTAGAGTTACCATGGAAAGTTCTTTTTTAGTCCCTATTTTTATTATAAGTAAGCTTTCACTGTGGCTCAATCCCCTCTCAATTCACTATAGAATGTGTTCTATGTTATAACCTAGGAAGTTTTGAGGGGAGTGGGTGGCAGCCCAGCAAAAAACAAAAACAAACACCATGCAGCCCAGTACTGACTTAAAACACATATTTTGAAGACCCCTGGAAAAAGACATCAGAGCTTTTCCAGTTTAAAGTAATGTTTATTTAACAAGGACAATCTCTTCTTTATGGCCAGCATAACAAAGGCCTCTATTTATCAAGTTGTCAACTGTGCTGCATTCAACGGCACCAATACGCTCGCCTGACATCGCCTAACATCGCTGCCGCAGACCTGAATACGCTCTCCATATTTAAAAAAAAGCTGTCAAAAAGCCGCGCACCAAGTACGAGGCGATGAGCAGCGGAATGTTGTTAACTAACAGTCATCGATCTCGCTGCTATTCGGCTTTTTCACAGCTTTATTTGTACCCTGTCACTAAACACTGCCACTATACTAAAATGTTTAACCCCTATCCCGCCACTCCCTGTCGCCGCCGCAACTAAATAAAATTATTAATCCCTATCCCGCTGCTCCCGGAGCCCACCGCAACTCTAATAAAGTTATTAACCCCTATTCCGCCGCTCCCAGAGCCCACCGCCACCTACATTGTGTTATTAACCCCTAATCTGCTGCCCCCTACACCACCGCCACCTACATTATGTTATTAACCCCTAATCTGCCGCCCCCTACACCGCCGCCACCTACATTATGTTATTAACCTCTATCCCGCCGCTCCCGGAGCCCACCGCAACTAAATAAAGTTATTAACCCCTAAACCGCCAGCCCCCACATCGCCATAAACTAAATTAACCTATTAACCCCTAAACCTAACAACCCGCTAACTTTATATTAAATATTAACTCATACCTATTTTATAATAAATTTAAACTTACCTTTAAAATTACATTAAACTATATTAAACTAATAATTAACCTACACTAACTATTAGACTAAAATTACATTAAACTACATTAAACTAATAATTAACCTACACTAACTATTAGACTAAATTACATTAAACTACAAATTAAATTAACTATATTATATATTTAAACACCTAACCCTACTCAAATAATATAAATCTACACTAAAAAATTACTAAGTTACAAAAAACTAACAACTAAGTTACAAAAAATAACAAACACTAAGTTGCAAAAAAAATAAACACTGTTACAAAAAATAAAAAAGAAATTATCAAAGATTTAAACTAATTACACCTAATCTAAGGGCCCTATGAAAATAAAAAAGCCCCCCAAAATAAATAAAAATCCTAACCTACAATAAACTACAAATAGCCCTTAAAAGGGCCTTTTGCAGGGCATTGCCCCAAAGAAATCAGCTCTTTTACCTGTAAATAAAAATACAAATACCCCCAACAGTAAAACCCACCACCCACACAACCAACCCACCCAAATAAAAACCTAATCTAAAAAAACCAAGCTCCCCATTGCCCTAAAAAGGGCATTTGGATTGGCATTGCCCTTAAAAGGGCATTTAGCTCTATTGCAGCCCAAAACCTAATCTAAAACTAAAACCCACCAAATACACCCTTAAAACATCCTAACACTAACCCCAGAAGATTCACTTACAGTTTTGAAGATCCGACATCCATCCTCCAAGAAGCCGGCAGAAGTCTTCATCCAAGCAGCCGAAGTCTTCCTCCAAGCCCGCAGAAGTCTTCACCCAGACGGCATCTTCTATCTTCATCCATCCAGTGGAGCGGCTCCATCTTCAAGACATCCGACGCGGAGCATCCTCTTCAATCAACGGCTTCTTCGGAATGAAGGTTCCTTTAAATGACGTCATCCAAGATGGAGTCCCTTAGATTCCGATTGGCTGATAGAATTCTATCTATTCTATCTAATCGGAATTAAGGTTGAAAAAATCCTATTGACTGTTGCAATCAGCCAATAGGATTAAACTTCAATCCTATTGGCTGATCCAATCAGCCAATAGGATTGAGCTCACATTCTATTGGCTGTTCCAATCAGCCAATAGAATGCCAGCTCAATCCTATTGGCTGATTGCAACACTCAATAGGATTTTTTCAACCTTAATACCGATTGGCTGATAGAATTCTATCAGCCAATCGGAATCTAAGGTACGCCATTTTAGATTACGTTATTTAAAGGAACCTTCATTCCGAAGAAGCCGTCGATTGAAGAGGATGCTCCGCGTCGGATGTCTTGAAGATGGAGCCGCTCCGCGCCGGATGGATGAAGATAGAAGATGCCATCTGGTTGAAGACTTCTGCGGGCTTGGAGGAAGACTTCGGCCGCTTGGATGAAGACTTCTGCCGGCTTCTTGGAGGATGGATGTCGGATCTTCAAAACTGTAAGTGAATCTTCTGGGGTTAGTGTTAGGATTTTTTTTTAATTTTTTTTATTGAAATAACAATTACAGTACAGTAAAAGAGAAATATCAATTCCATGTAACAATATAGAAAACAGTGACTGAGTTGGTTATCCTAATTAGATGTAAGTCCAGACAGACATCCGCTTCTTGTGTACAAGGGAATAAGTTCCAATAACTAGATCTTAACAGTAATGTGTTCTTCATCCCCTTTCTGCTAGATGATCCTAATTGCAAGAGTCTGTATGTTATGACAGTATGGGTAAAGGGGAGTGGATGTCTGCAGTCTAATTAACTTTAAAAACTTAAGTAAATATTTAGGAAAATAGTACAGTAGAAATACAGTAAAAATAATATAAATAATTCAGAACTGGAGGAGATATTGAATAAAGGAGTTGAAACTCCTCTGCTTTCCCCCATTACGAGGTCTTATTAATATATTCATATATTACAGTTCAGTGTTCATTCAGGCTTGTAAGTGGTGACATCTTTGTCATTGCTGTCGCTGTCTGGTGCAGGCGGGTGACGGGGGAAGGGGAGAGTAAATAAGGAAAGACGGGAATCAGACATAGGGTAGGGGGGTGCAAATTTTTAGTAACTGGGATTACTGCTCTGTCGGGTCTGTTGATCTGCCTGGTTGGTATTGGTGGCGTTCCATCTCATTAGCATTAGTTCATGTGTGGATATTTTCCCTACCTTAAAGTAGTGATATCTCTTGAGTGCTAATAGCGTGTTCACTTGGTCTATCCATAATTTCAGAGTAGGAATATTTTGTGTTTTCCACCTTTGTGGTATCAGAATTTTTGCGCTACTTATCAGCAGGAACATTTTGACGTCATCTTTAAGGTTTGGAAGGTCAAGTAATAGAAGGATGCGTGGGTCCTGTGGGATTTGTGTAGAAAGAGTATTGTTCATATGTGTAATGACTTGGGACCAAAAGGAGTCTAATCTAGAGCAAGCCCACAGTGTTAGGATTTTTTAAGGGTGTATTGGGTGGGTTTTAGTTTTAGATTTGGTTTTGGGCTGCAATAGAGCTAAATGCCCTTTTAAGGGCAATGCCAATCCAAATGCCCTTTTCAGGGCAATGGGGAGCTTAGGTTTTTTTTAGATTAGGTTTTCATTTGGTGGGTTGGTTGTGTGGGTGGTGGGTTTTACTGTTGGGGGTATTGGTATTTTTATTTACAGGTAAAAGAGCTGATTTATTTGGGGCAATGCCCCGCAAAAGGCCCTTTTAAGGGCTATTTGTAGTTTATTGTAGGTTAGGTTTTTTTGGGGGGGCTTTTTTATTTTCATAGGGCCCTTAGATTAGGTGTAATTAGTTTAAATCTTTGATAAGTTCTTTTTTATTTTTTGCAACTTAGTGTTTATTTTTTTGTGTAACTTAGTGTTTGTTATTTTTTGTAACTTAGTTGTTAGTTTTTTGTAACTTAGTAATTTTTTAGTGTAGATTTAAATTATTTGAGTAGGGTTAGGTGTTTAAATATATAATATAGTTTATTTAATTTGTAGTTTAATGAAATTTTAGTATAAAAGTTAGGGTAGATTAATTATTAATTTAATATACAGTAGTTTAATGTAATTTAATGTAATTTCAGTATAAAAGTTAGGGTAGGTTAATTAGTAGTTTAATGTAATTTAATGTAAATGTAGTATAAAAGTTAGGGTAGATTAATTATTAATTTAATATACAGTAGTTTAATGTAATTTAATGTAATTTCAGTATAAAAGTTAGGGTAGGTTAATTAGTAGTTTAATGTAATTTAATGTAAATGTAGTATAAAAGTTAGGGTAGATTAATTAATAGTTTAATATAGTTTAATTTAAATCTAAAGGTAAGTTTAAATTTATTATCAGATAGGGATGAGTTAATATTTGATATAAAGTTAGCTGGTTGTTAAGTTTAGGGGTTAATAGTTTAATTTAGTTTATGGCGATGTGGGTGACGGCGGTTTAGGGGTAAATAGGTTTAGTAAGTGCTAGTGATGTGGGAGGCAAGGGGTTTAGGGATTAATACATTTATTTAGTTGCGGTGGGGTCCGGGAGCGGTGGGATAGGGGTTAATAACTTTATGTAGTTGTCGGCGGTGTCGGGCGGCAGATTAGGGGTTAATAAGTATATTGTAGGTGGCAGCGGTGTCAGGGGTGGCAGATGGGGTGTTTAGACTCGGGGCTTATGTTAGGGTGTTAGGTGTAAACATAACTATTATTCTCCCAAAGGAATCAATGGGATATCGGGCAGCAGCGAATATAAGCTTTCGCTGCTTTCAGACTCCCATTGATTCCTATGGCATCCGCAGCCTCCAGGGCGGCGGATTGAAAACCAGGTACGCTGGGCCGGAATAGTGGTGAGCGTACCTGGTAATTATTTGATAACTAGCAAAAGTAGTCAGATAGTGCCGAATTTGCATTCGGAACATCTGTAGTGACGTAAGCATCGATCTGTGTCGGACTGAGACCGGCGGATCGTATGTTACGTCACAGATTTCTACTTTTGCCAGTCTGTAGGCTTTGATAACTAAGGGGAATCAAGCTCTCCACAATTACACTGCAGAATTCCATCGTATTTGCGGTTGACGGCTTGATAAATAGGCCTCAAAGTCCTTATCTTCAGTCCTGCATAAGAAAGTAGTTTGGGATCATGCATAAATAGAGTGATAATTTGAGGTCTCAGCTCTGAGACAGACCTTCAGTGAAATGTCTATAGTGTTGCAGTGCAACACATACATTTGTGCACCCTGTATGTATTGTTGTTAAGTTTATTTATACCAAGCCAGGTTGTGGTACTGTTTATGCTGTGACTTTGTATTGACTTATCTGTTATTATGGACAATGGATTAAAGGGATATTAAATTGTAAACACATTGTAGACATAATAATGTATCAACAGCAAAGCTTAGCCTTATATACTCGATATTTGAACAACTACTATAATTATAAAAATACCTCTACATATTATTCTAGGGGTAAAGTATTCTAGTTTCTATAAAGTAATGGGCTGCCATGTTCAAACTAGTTTTATCTTTATAGACTGGCAGGAGCTTCGAATCATAGCATCTTTAGCTCAATTTTCTCTTAAATATTTTACCCCTTACTTACTTGATTTTTTAGTGTGTACCACATGCATTAAATCCTCATTCTTGGATGGAAGCTTGCTGAATTTGTGAGTCTTTTTTTGCTTAGTTTTATCTTTATCTCTGTCTAATGTTGGGAAAACTTTAAGAAATATATAAATCATGCAGTTTGTGCAATAAAATGCAGTTTGTTCAAACAAGGCTGTGTGAATAAATTGTTAGATAATATTATGTTCCACACAGCATTGTTTGGACAGTCTCTTTTATTTGACTGTTTTATATCTGTCCCTAATTGTTTTTAGCAGGAGAGTGAGAAAACTGAAAACTTAAGTTTAAACATGGCGGCATTAAAACAGTGGAATTTAAAAAACAAAACTACACATAATTAAACATTTATGTTACAATCTACTGTTTAATATCCTTTTAAAGGAGCACGAAAGTCAAAATTAAATTCATTATTCAGAGAGAGCATACAAATAAAAAGCCCATTACCATTAGAGTATATTGAGTGCATATCTCTTGAGTGTGTTATACATATAGGGCAAGATTACATATGCGGAGTTGTCAGTTTTTAGTCCGGTTTCGCTATCACATATACAGCACTGCATATAAATGCGGCGCGTATATTTCAACCATCGCCCACTATTTTTACTCCCATAAGCTAACATAGAACCGTGTCACAAATCGGTATCACATATTCAGCAAAAGGACTTACACTGCAAAAATTTAGATATTTTACTCCATTTTCACCTTTCTACACATAGGCAGGTGCAGCAAGCCTTGCGCTGAAAATGTAAGCAGCGTAACCCCCTAAAAATAACTAACACCTAACGCATGCGCAATATCTATCAACCTGTCAACCGCCAACCCCCACCGCAATAACTAATAAAACTATTAACCCCTAATCCGCCATTCACCCACATCGCAATCTAGCTAATAAAACTATTAACCCCTAACCCGCCATTCACCCACATCGCAATCTACCTAACATATGTATTAACCTCTAATCCGCCATTTACCCACAACGCCAACTACCTATCAACACTATTAACCACTAAAATGTCAACAACCCCACAACGCCAATATAGGTGAAACTCGAAAAATTTGAATATCGTGCAAAAGTTAATTTATTTCACTAATGCAATTTAAAAGGTGAAACTAATATATGAGAGACTCATTACATGCAAAGCAAGATAGCTCAAGCCCTGATTTGTCATAATTGTGATGATTATGACTTACAGCTCATGAAAACCCCAAATCCACAATCTCAGAAAATTAGAATATTGTGAAAAGGTGCAATATTCTAGGCTCAAAGTGTCCCACTCTAATCAGCTAATTAAGCCATAACACCTGCAAAGGGTTCCTGAGCCTTTAAATGGTCTCTCAGTCTGGTTCAGTAGGAATCACAATCATGGGAAAGACTGCTGACCTGACAGTTGTGCAGAAAACCATCATTGACACCCTCCATAAGGAGGGAAAACCTCAAAAGGTAATTGCAATAGAAGTTGGATGTTCCCAAAGTGCTGTATCAAAGCACATTAATAGAAAGTTATGTGGAAGGGAAAAGTGTGGAAGAAAAAGGTGCACAAGCAGCAGGGATGACCGCAGCCTGGAGGGGATTGTCAGGAAAAGGCCATTCAAAAGTGTTGGGGACTTTCACAAGGAGTGTACTGAGGCTGGAGTCAGTGCATCAAGAGCCACCACACACAGATGGATCCTGGACATGGGCTTCAAATGTCATATTCCTCTTGTCAAGCCACTCCTGAACAACAAACAACATCAGAAGCGTCTTACCTGGGCTAATGAAAAACAGACCTGGTCTGTTGGTTAGTGGTCCAAAGTCCTCTTTTCTGATGAGAGCAAATTTTGCATCTCATTTGGAAACCAAGGACCCAGAGTATGGAGGAAGAATGGAGAGGCACACACTGCACGATGCTTGAAGTCCAGTGTGAAGTTTCCACAGTCTGTGTTGATTTGGGGAGCCATGTCATCTGCTGGTGTTGGTCCACTGTGCTTCATTAAGTCCAGGGTCAACGCAGCATCTACCAGGAGATTTTGGAGTACTTCATGCTTCCTTCCGCACACAAGCTCTATGGGGATGCTGACTTCATTTTCCAGCAGGACTTGGCACCTGCCCACACTGCCAAAAGCACCAAAACCTGGTTCAATGACCGTGTGATTACTGTGCTTGATTGGCCAGAAAACTCGCCTGACCTGAACCCCATGGAGAATTTATGGGGCATTGCCAAGAGAAAGATGAGAGACACAAAACCGGACAATGCAGAAGAGCTGAAGGCCGCTATTGAAGCATCCTGGTCTTGCATAACACCTCAGCAATGCCACAGGCTGATAGCTTCTATGCCATGCCGCATTGAGGCAGTAATTGCTGCAAAAGGAGCCCAAACCAAATACTGAGTACTTGCAGTATGCATGCTAATACTTTTCAGAGGTCTGATATTGTTCTATGTACAATCCTTGTTTTATTGATTGCATGTAATATTCTAATTTTCTGAGATTGTGGATTTGGGGTTTTCATTAGCTGTAAGCCATAATCATCACAATTATGACAAATCACAGCTTGAACTATCTTGCTTTGCATGTAATGCGTCTATCTCATATATTAGTTTCACCTTTTAAGTTGAATTAGTGAAATAAATGCACTTTTGCACGATATTCAAATTTTTCGAGTTTCACCTGTATACCTAATTAACCTATTAACCCCTAAACCGCCAACCCCCCCCCAATGCATTACACATAATGAAGCTATTAACTCCGGCCTAGATTTGGAGTTTGGCGTTAGCCGTGAAAACCAGCGTTAGAGGCTCCTAACGCTGGTTTTAGGCTACCTCCGGTATTTGGAGTCACTTAAAATAGGGTCTAACGCTCACTTTTCAGCCGCCACTTTTCCATACCGCAGATCCCCTTACGTCAATTGCGTATCCTATCTTTTCAATGGGATTTTTCTAACTCCGGTATTTAGAGTCGTGTCTGAAGTGAGCGTTAGACATCTAACGACAAAACTCCAGCCGCAGGAAAAAAGTCAGTAGTTAAGAGCTTTCTGGGCTAACGCCGGTTCATAAAGCTCTTAACTACTGTACTCTAAAGTACACTAACACCCATAAACTACCTATGTACCCCTAAACCGAGGTCCCCCCACATCGCCGCCACTCGATTAAATTTTTTTAACCCCTAATCTGCCGACCGCCACCTACGTTATACTTATGTACCCCTAATCTGCTGCCCCTAACACCGCCGACCCCTATATTATATTTATTAACCCCTAACCTGCCCCCCACAACGTCGCAGCCAGCTACCTACAATAATTAACCCCTAATCTGCCGACCGCAAAGCGCCGCCACCTACGTTATACTTATGTACCCCTAATCTGCTGCCCCTAACACCGCCGACCCCTATATTATATTTATTAACCCCTAATCTGCCCCCTCAACGTCGCCTCCACCTGCCTACACTTATTAACCCCTAATCTGCCGAGCGGACCGCACCGCTACTATAATAAAGTTATTTACCCCTAATCCGCCTCACTAACCCTATAATAAATAGTATTAACCCCTAATCTGCCCTCCCTAACATCGCCGACACCTAACTTCAATTATTAACCCCTAATCTGCCGACCGTAGCTCACCGCTATTCTAATAAATGTATTAACCCCTAAAGCTAAGTCTAACCCTAACACTAACACCCTCCTAAATTAATTATAATTTTAATCTAACGAAATTAATTAACTCTTATTAAATAAATTATTCCTATTTAAAGCTAAATACTTACCTGTAAAATAAATCCTAATATAGCTACAATATAAATTATATTTTAGGATTAATATTTATTTTACAGGTAACTTTGTATTTATTTTAACCAGGTACAATAGCTATTTAATAGTTAAGAACTATTTAATAGCTAAAATAGTTAAAATAATTAAAAATTTACCTGTAAAATAAATCCTAACCTAAGTTACAATTAAACCTAACACTAGACTATCAATAAATTAATTAAATAAAATACCTACAATTACCTACAATTAAACCTAACACTACACTATCAATACATTAATTAAATACAATACCTACAAATAAATACATTTAAATAAACTAACTAAAGTACAAAAAATAAAAAAGAACTAAGTTACAAAAAATAAAAAAATATTTACAAACATAAGAAAAATATTACAACAATTTTAAACTAATTACACCTACTCTAAACCCCCTAATAAAATAACAAAGCCCCCCAAAATAAAAAAATGCCCTACCCTATTCTAAATTACTAAAGTTCAAAGCTCTTTTACCTTACCAGCCCTGAACAGGGCCCTTTGCGGGGCATGCCCCAAGAAGTTCAGCTCTTTTGCCTGTAAAAAAAAAACATACAATACCCCCCCCCAACATTATAACCCACCACCCACATACCCCTAATCTAACCCAAACCCCCCTTAAATAAACCTAACACTAAACCCCTGAAGATCTTCCTACCTTGTCTTCACCCTGCCAGGTTCACCGATCGGTCCAGAAGAGCTCCTCCGATGTCCTGATCCAAGCCCAAGCGGGGGGCTGAAGAGGTCCATGATCCAGCTGAAGTCATCATCCAAGCGGGAGCTGAAGAGGTCCATGATCCGGCTGAAGTCTTCATCCAAGCGGGGCAGAAGAGGTCTTCCATCCGATTGAAGTCTTCATCCAAGCGGGATCTTCTATGGTCATCCATCCGAAGCGGAGCGGAAGGATCCTGAAGACCTCCGGCGGGGAACAGCCATCCTGGCCGACGACTGAACGATGAATGACGGTTCCTTTAAATGACGTCATCCAAGATGGCATCCCTCGAATTCCGATTGGCTGATAGGATTCTATCAGCCAATCGGAATTAAGGTAGGAATATTCTGATTGGCTGATGGAATCAGCCAATCAGAATCAAGTTCAATCCGATTGGCTGATCCAATCAGCCAATCGGATTGAACTTGATTCTGATTGGCTGAAGATCATCGACCGCAGAGCCATGGAGCATGGAGGATTCTCTTCATGCGATCAACGCCGTACACTGACTATTGAATGCAAGATACGTGTTTAAATATGGCGTACCTTGCATTCCTATTGTCTGAAAAATTCAAATCAGCCAATAGGATTAGAGCTACTCAAATCCTATTGGCTGCTTTGAATTAGCCAATAGGATTTCAGTAGCTCAAATCCTATTGGCTAATTGAAATCAGCCAATAGGATTTCAGTAGCTCTCATCCTATTGGCTGATTTGATTTTTTTCAGCCAATAGGAATGCAAGGAACGCTATATTTAAACGCGTATCTTGCATTCAATAGTCAGTGTACGGCGGTGATCGAAGAGGATCCTCCACGCTCCATGGCTCCGCGGTCACGGGTCTTCAGTTCCGCGGTCATCTCCGCTCCACGTCGGCTTGGTCCTGGATGAAGAAAGAAAAGGTCCCCACTTGGAAGAAGATGTCAACTGCTTGGAAGAAGATGAGAGCCGCTTGGAAGAAGACTTCACCGCCAGACTTCAGGAACCGTGTGTACCTATTTGGGTGTTCGATTTAGGCTTTTTTTTTGGGGGGGGGGGTTGTTATTTTTTTAGATTAGGGATTCATTGGACACTTGTAAAAGAGCTGAATGCCCTTTTAAGGGCAGTAAAAGAGCTGAATGCCCTTTAGGGGCAATGGGTAGTTTAGTTTTTTTAGTGTTAGGTTTTTTTATTTTGGGGGGTTTGGTGGGTGGGGGGTTTAATGTTAGAGGGGACTTAGTATTTTTTAGAGGTAAAAGAGCTGTTTAATTTAGGGCAATGCCCTAAAAAAGGAGGCAATTTTAAGGGCTATTGGCAGTTTAGTTTAGATTAGGGGGTGATTTTAGTTTGGGGGCTTTTTTATTTGCTTTGGGATTAGGTTTAATTTTTTTAGTTTTGATAATTTGGTTTATTATTTTCTGTAATGTTAGACTTTTTTATTGTTTGTAATTTTAGCTTAATTTATTTTTATTTTTAAAGTAGTTAGGTTTTTTATTTTAATTGTAATTTAGTATTTTTAAATTGTAAGTAATTGGGGTTAATTTAGGGGGTGTTAGGTTAAGGGGCTTAGTAATTTAATTAGTTATTTTCATTGTGTGGGGTTGGCAGTTTAGGGGTTAATAGATTTATTAGGTTTATTGTGTTGTGGGGGTTTGGCAGATTAGGGGTTAATATGTTTATAAGATACTTTGCAATGTGGGGGTTGGCCGATTAGGGGTTAATAGTTTAATTAGTTAGATTGCGATGTGAGGGGTTGGCGGATTAGGGGTTAATACATTTATTATTAGTTCCGATATGGGGGTGATGGCGGATAAAGGGTTTTGACGTGTCGGCTTTATTTTTGGGAGGGGGTTAGACTTTTATGGAAAATTTGACATTTTTTAAAATTTTCTTAGGCTCTGGCAGTTTCTAAAGTGCCGTAAGTCACTGGCGACTTCAGAAATTTGTATTTACGCTCATTTCTAGACATCGCTAGTTTATCTGGTTTACAGCAGTTTATGAACTGCCGGCGGGGTTTGTGATTCCCCGATGTGAAATTATGGGCAACGCAGGTTTTAGCAGTTATGAAGAAGCCTGTGCCACATATGTTATATTGCCCATAATGCTCAAGGCATATGCATGCCCCTAAATTAATTTTAGATTTTAAAGTGACATAAAACCCCACATTTTTATTTTATGATTCAGATAGAGCATCCAATTTACTTCTTTTATCTAATTTGCTTTGTTCTTTTTGTGTCCTTTGTTGAAAGGCATACCTAGGTAAGGTTCAGGAGGAGCAATGCACTACTGGGAGCTCCCTGTTGATTGGTGACTGGCTCACTCAATGTGTTCAGCTAAAACATTATGCTGCCCTGATGGAAAGCTTGTTTGTAGAATGAGTGACATTAAAGGACCACTAAACACAGTAGAATAGCATAATTATTAAATGCATAATAAAAAGAAAAGGAAAAACACTTAATTTGAACTTCAAATGAGTATAAGATTTCTATCTGGCAAATTTAAAAATTAGTTATATTCTTCCTCCCACTGCATCATGTGACAGAAATCAGCCAATCACAAAATGTATTTACACAAATTCTGTGAATTCTTGCACATGCTAAGTAGAAGAGGGTGCCTCAAAGTATGCAAATAAAAAGGTTGTGCATATTTAGACAATGGAGGTAAATTATAAAGTTGTTTAAATTGTGTGTTCTATCTGAATCACGAAAGTTAAATTTTGACTTTAGTGTTCCTTTAAAGGGACATTGTAGTGGAAAATTACAATTATTATATTTCATTAGAACATTTTTGTACTTCTTGCTGTGGAACTCTATTTTTAAGATCTAAAAAAAAAAGGTTAGACACTTAGGGCCCCATGTCTTGTTAGGCTGATGGACAAAGTTTCTGACTTGTAGCAAACTTGCTTGCTTGAGCAATGCTACCCCCTGATCTCACGTGACCAGTTGCTCAAGACGGAGTAGGGTCTGTCAATCACCCCCAACAATGTTTTTGGGTGTTTTATGTCTGTTCTGCTCAAAGGTGGTGGAGTGGGAAACAGTGGCGTACAACCACTGCTTCTTACATTGCTCGCCTTGCAAGAGTTCAAAAGCAGTATCTGCTGCTTAATACATTGAGCCCATAGGGTAAAGTCCCACTTTAAAGCTGTTGACTGGTGGGATTATGTGACCGCTGCTGGCTGCACAGCTGTCTCCTGTTTGGGATCGGCATTTCTTTGCAGCACCGATCAGGACTTTATTTATGTGTTTGCCTCCTATGTGGGTGTTAAACACATACAGTTCCACCAAGAGTAGTGTAAAAATTCCATGATCCCACTAGAGTGTGCAGTTTTTAACACCAATGTCCTTTTTATGGGACAGGAAACCCAAAAAAATTATTTTATGATTTGAATAGAACATACAATTTTAAACAACTTTACAATTTACTTCTATTATCAAATTTGCTTCATTTTTTTTGTTATCCTTTGACTAAGGGGAGTTACCCCAAAACGTTGTGACCACCTGTTTGGAGTCCATTCCATGTAACCTAGTAAAGAAGATTTTTTGCATTATTGGAGACTACTTTTTCTTCATTTTCTCATTGATTGGTGAGTTTGGCAGTCTTCTCACTGTGGGACTCTAATTGGAGTTGTGCTGGTTAACACAATGAGGCCTATTTAACAATGGTCTTGCGGACCTGATCCGACAGTGCGGATCAGGTCCGCAAGACCTCGCAGAATGCGGAGAGCAATACGCTCTCTGTATTTAGCATTGCACCAGCAGCTCACAAGAGCTGCTGGTGCAATGCCGCCCCCTGCAGACTCGCGGCCAATGGGCCACCAGCAGGGAGGTGTCAATCAACCTGATCGTACTCGATCGGGTTGAATTGTGGTGATTCCTGTCCGCCTGCTCAGAGCAGGCGGACAGGGTTATGGAGCAGCAGTCTTTAGACTCGCCAGAAACACGGGCCCACAAGCTCCATACGGAACTTGATAAATGGGCCTCTTTGCCTGTTCTAATCCTTTGCTAAAAGAACAGCATTGCACTGCTGGCATCTAGATGAACACAACTAGTTAGCCAATCACAAAAGACAAATGTGTACAGGCACCAATAAGAAGCTAGCTCCCACTAGTGTGGGATATGAGCATATTTGTTTTCAACAAGGGATACCAAGAGAACAAAGCTCATTTGAAAATAGAAGTGAATTTAAGTGTCTTAAAATTAAATGCTGTATTTGAATTTTGCAATTGTTTATTTTGACTTTCCTATCCCTTTAATGAAGTACAGTGATTAAAGGTACCAGTAGAAATGTTTACAGAGTATTAATAGCAAAGGTTTTGAGTCCATTTAATATATGTTGTACACAACAATTATTTATGCCCACTAGTAAAAGACATTAATTAACTTATCTACTTCAACACAATTATGTTTCGTTGTTACCTGTAAACAGTCCTTATTTTGACCTCTATAAATAATACATTTTGCCAGGAAAATATGATGACATACTGTATATACCAATAAGAGGAGTTTAGGAATTCCATTTATTTTTCTTTTTTGGAGAAAAAAAAATCACATCAAGTAATATGCAGAGTAGTGTTCACTGGTAATGGCATGGGAGGGAATATTTTCACCATAAATCCTCCTTTAATGAAACAAAATTGGCTTTCTTTGAAGTCAGTGAAATTAATAACCTGTTACTTAGTAATTCTGAAGTGCTTTAGTTAAATCCCTACTTAAGAAACATTATTATTATGATCATTATTATTAAAGGTATTATCTTGATGCCGTGGAAACCAGATCTGCTTCTTAGTTCCAAATGGATGACTGCAGGAATCGAAAATGACCTTTTACGTTGGGTAAACTGTGTCTTAGAAACATCTGTGTTTAACATTGTTTAGTGCAAGATAGTGCTTACTTTAAACCAATTTATCAACTTCTCTTCGGATAAATATTAATCATATCAAGAAAGCTGTTGCAGATAAGTACTCTTTTTAAGTGCTACACTGTAATATAATCAGTTTCTCATTCGGTGATCACAAGAAGCCTTGATGCTTGACTCCCTCCCCCTTAAACAGAGAGCTAAGAGCATTAGGAACTGTTTACTAGCTATTTTATGGTTAAGCTAAATCATATTCAAGACATTAATTAGTTTAATGTTATTCTAAAGTGTGGTACCATAATAATGTTTGTGTTACATTGTGGTTCATTATTGAAAGTGGGTAATATTTTACTCAAACATAGAAATTTAGGTAGGTAGGTCATTAGGACACAGATTTTTTAAAGCAATCTAAATCGAATCACAGCATATTTAAGTATCATTGAAAGAAAATGATTATAGCCAATTTTTCTTATATAAAATAAATAAAAATATATATACAGCATATATATATATATATATATACCCACACGACAGGTTTTTAATTTTTTTATTTTTAAAATGCTACTTATGCTTCCCAATGTTGACTGGTTCTAGCAGTATAATACTTTGCCTTTTATGGGCTGAATCATTCCTTCTTTGCTCTTTATCTTGATCTTTATCTTGATCTTTATATACAATTTCAATACACTGTCATGAGTATAATATATATATATATATGAAAAACAGCTTTTCTAGTTCTTCCCATGTCCTATCTCAATGGACTGACTCTCCCACTCACCAAGATGGACATTTGGTTGATCTAGACCATCGCTGTTCAGTTTCACACTTTACCAATTCCCTATTTTCTATTTCTAACCATCATCCTTTAACATGCAGTATTATTATACCCACTGCTCTTCTAACACTTAGTCCCCCTTCCTACCAAACTGCAATATGAATTCAATACACCCGCAACATTTTTCAAACTCTCTCAGATCCCTTCTGTCCTCTATCTCATCTCTCTTCTACCTTGAGAACTCTTTATCCCAGTACAACTCAACAATAACTCCAAACCTTGACAAAATGGTACCTTTTAATAGAGGAAACTACACACTCATTCCCAACCTTTGCATATTCAGCTGACTAATTACTAATAAAAATGGTCCTGTACTTCACCACTGGAGAAAGTCATTGCTGACTTTCTATATTATGCATTCATATTACCCTACTGCTCCTCTGCTCCCAACCTCTCTAAGCTGAACTCATTGTCAACACTTATTTCTACTCTGTTCTCCAACTTCAGATGTTTGTTATACATATCTAATTCTATCTTTTGCCCATCTCACCTTCTGTTACCACCCCATCTCAGTACAGACAAACACTTTAAAAACAAATAGACTTTATTAAACATGAAATATTGTGACACCATCAAGTTCCACCCCTTACAAGTGACCACTAACAACCATGATCTGTTTAATCACACTCGTATCATCTCTGCACCTGATACTGAGGATGAGGTATCTGACTTCTAATCATCTTCACATCTTGCTGCCTTACCCATTCCATCACAACAGCTGACCTTTCCTATGCATTTGAAGTCTACCTCTACATTACTGTTTACTTCTGTTTGCAGCGGTATCAAATCTTTCTAAAGCTTGATACTTGACATGTGCACAGGAAAAAAATGTGTTTTGTCCAAAATATTTGTTTCAGATTTTTCCCAACATTTGGTTCCATCGAATATTGTTCATGTGAGCAACGCTCAGACCACTTGTACATCATTCCAAACAAAGATATTGATTAGCCAAACAATATATCACCTTCCTCCATTCCTGCACCTTTTGTTTCCCAATCGACACAAATGAATTAATCAGTTTGGTCAAGGTTGTGCATTTTTCGTCTGTGACATCCAATAATGTTTTTGGCTATTTGTGTATCTGAAGAGTCACCGAATCATAATAAATTGAGACCAATTTGTATTTGTCCAAAGCCGAATGCACATCATTAGTTGATATAGTAATTGACCATTGTTCCAGATGATTTTTCATGGATATCTCATTTACTTATAGTCCTAATATACAATGTGTTCTCACGAAAGTCCATGTCCATGCTATTGTTCTTATTATTAATGGAATTTCAGTTAGTTTCTACTGCATCAGAGCTTGTAGCCTTCTGTTTATTTATATATTACTTGTTGTTTATATATAATTCACAACAGAAACATTTACAGTTTTTTAAGCATTAGTAATAAGGAGGAGTTGATTTAGGATATCTATGCTGAGTTTGTCTCAATCTTCCTCCTTAGCATCACTTGTCCTCTTATTTTCTGTTCCTCTTTTACAAGCAGCAATTCTGTGATATCCCTTTTATTCTGTCTCCACCCATATCATGACACAATACTATTTCAGTCTGATTCTACACTTCCTATTCCTTGCCTGATTATTGAAGTTACTAAAGTTGTTACTAAGAAGCTTCTCTCAAGCCTATTTCCCTACTTGAAACACAAAACAAAATCCCAAAGCGCCACCCAAAAAGTGTTGATAATGATAAAGATAAAAACATATATAAAATTCAAATAATCAGCACAATTCTATAAAACATTAATGAATAAACAGTGTACTGTAGCAATTGAACTGATCACATTAACCTCTTAAATGCAGGATAGAAAAAAGGAAGGAAAAATTCTTTCTTACCATACACTAAAATACAGTCTGAGTAAGAAATGATATTGAATAATCACTTCAGTCCATGTAGGTAAGAAAGTTACAGTCTTAATCCACACCTCCCTGCTGCTCCTTCAAGATCCACTGGTGTGTATTCCGTGGTGACAAAAGTAAAGACAAATCCCTGTAAAAAACAAGAAAAGACAGGAGCGCAACTCCGTGCACCAAACAGTACACGGAAGATCTAAGTGTAGATTAAAAACACTTTATTCAGTTAACATAACATAAATAGCGCAAAACATCAAATCAGACACTCACATCGATGCCCTCAAACATATGAGATATGTGCATGCGGTGAATAACCGTAAATAAAAACTCCACTTCACTGGTCTCCTCCTCTCTCCTTCAAGAAATGTTCGATAGCCAGCGGGTAAGTTACTGCATAAGTCTTTAGGACCCTCTCTGTTCCGTTCTGACACACACTGCTCTGAAAAAAGCCGGCTCCAGTGCAGAGGCTGTCTAACACGTCAGAGTACGTCCAAGCGTATCATCAAGTGTGCGTGGCCTTACGCGTTTTGCGAGGCCACAGTGTGTGTCAGAACGGAACAGAGAGGGTCCTAAAGACTTATGCAGTAACTTACCCGCTGGCTATCGAACATTTCTTGAAGGAGAGAGGAGGAGACCAGTGAAGTGGAGTTTTGATTTACGGTTATTCACCGCATGCACATACCTCATATGTTTGAGGGCATCGATGTGAGTGTCTGATTTGATGTTTTGCGCTATTTATGTTATGTTAACTGAATAAAGTGTTTTTAATCTACACTTAGATCTTCTGTGTACTGTTTGGTGCACGGAGTTGCGCTCCTGTCTTTTCTTGTTTTTTACAGGGATTTGTCTTTTTCCTATTTCCCTACTTGGGATTTACTTTTTGCCGTTTCCAGCAGACTGAGTATCTGCATCGATCCTGTAAACAGTTCCGTGCTAAGCTAACAAGCACTCAGCTGTTCCTTTTGGTCACATGACCGTATCCTCCTGCCGCTTCCCATTGCTCGCAAGTTACCTGTAACATAGACTATTTGCAAAATTAGAAAAATGTCAATTCCACATTAAAAAGATTACATTTTTGGGTTATATCATTTCCCCTAACCACATCCAACCCACGGAAGGCCGAAACGATCGTCCGGGGTTGTTGTTTCTCTTGTTCAGAGAAGAATTGCCTGGTATTTCGGTGCTGGACTGTTATTGGGCAGGGTCAGACTGATATGCTACAGGATATTTTTTCTCTGTGAAGGGGCATAGTGTGCTTAAAGAGTATGCACCCTGAGTGGCACTGAAAATGAACAGGCACGGAAGTTTTTCTTGCTTTTGTTCTGTCTCAGCTGAGTGCATCTCTCTCTCTCTTTTTATATTTATGCAAATTGCTCTTGGGTCTTCCTAAGAGTAAAAGGGGAAACCAGATGTGGACTTCTTGCACACATGCCCTTAGAGAGATGCGACTGCACCTCACTGACGAGGCCCACAGAAGACCGAAACGATCGTCTGGCGTTGTTGTTTCTCTTGTTCAGAGAAGAATTGCCTGGTATTTCGGTGCTGGACTGTCATTGGGCAGGGTCAGACTGATATGCTACAGGATATTTTTTCTCTGTGAAGGGGCATAGTGTGCTAAAAGAGTATGCACCCTGAGTGGCACTGAAAATGAACAGGCACAGAAGTTTTTCTAGCTTTTGTTCTGTCTCAGCTGAGTGCATCTCTCTCTCTTTTTATATTCACCTTACGATATTAACACATTTCATCCCACTGAAAAAATTACCCACAGCTACAACGACTGCTACTGTTTTTCTTGACTCCATAGTAATACTGTACGGGCTACCCACAACTATAATCACCAACCAAGGTACTCAATTTACCTCTTCTTTCTGGAAAGCTCTCTGTAAAATTCTGAAAATTGACTCAAGGCTCTCCACTTCATTTCATCCTCAAACAAACAGATTAACTGAAAGGGTCAATCAGATATTGGAACAATATTTAAGGTTTTACTTATTACACCTCCAAGATGATTGGCTATCATACTTAGCCGTGGCGGAATTTTCATATAATAATTCCATATACTCATCCTCAAAGATGACCCCTTTCTTTGCTACTTATGGATACCATCCCTCAACCATATCTATAACCAAATCCACAGTCAACTCCCCAGCAGCCACCTCATATTCCCTATCATTAAAACAGCAATTGGATATCTTAAAAGCTCACCTCATAGAGGCTAAGAAACGACAGAAGTTTTATTATGATTTACGTCATAGACCTAGGCCGAACTACAAAATTGCTGATTTGGTCTGGTTGTCTTCAAAACATTTAAGACTGCAATTACAGAGTAATAAAAAATTGGTTAGCCAATTCATCGGTCCTTTTCCTTTGAAAAAGATTATAAACCCCAATGTTGTTACACTGAAACTTCTAGACAGTTACAAAATACATCCGACATTTTATGTGTCACTTGTTAAACCTCACGTTCCGAATACCCATTCTAATCGTACTCAAGTACCACCTCCACCGATCAAATTCAAGGGTCATGATGAATATGAAGTTGAGAATATCCTTGAGTCACGTCTCAAACATTGTAGATAGGAATACCTGATAAAATGGAAAGGTTATGGACCTGAAGAAAATTCCTGGCAACTCAGTTCAGATATTCATGCTCCTCGTTTAGTAGCAAACTTCCATCTCAGACATCCTTCAAAACCTTGTTCTGATTCCCCAGTGGGGAATCCTTGAGGAGGGGGGTATGTGATATCCCTTTAATTCTGTCTCCACCCATATCATGACACAATACTATTTCAGTCCGATTCTAATTCCTATTCCTTGCCTGATTATTGTTGTTACTAAGAAGCTTCTCTCAAGCCTCTTTCCCTACTTGGGATTTACTTTTTGCCGTTTCCAGCAGACCGAGTATCTGCATCGATCCTGTAAACAGTTACCTGCTAAGCTAACAAGCTCTCAGCTGTTCTTTTGAGACACATGACTGAATCCTCCTGCTGCTTCTCATTGCTCGCAAGTTACCTGTAACGAGACGCTCATGTCGTCTTCCAGACTCCGCATCTCTATACTGGACACGTGGTCTAGAGCTTCCCCGGAATCCTCCCTACTGAAGACCCAACCTCCACTTTGGATCGTTCAACAGCTGACCGGATCTTCCAGCTCTTGTATCGCAGGTTTATTTTATCAGCGTCTCTAACCGCAAGTACTTTACCTATCAACTCAGCTGCTTTCTCTCTTCCTTGCTCGCTTGTTTACTCTCTCCTGCATAACCGCATAACCTGTGACTTTGTTCTATGTTCTAATATTCAAACTGCATTTACCAATTTGTTCCTCTGTAAAGGTTAAGGAATTGCAGTCTAAGAAATTCTACTTACAACAAAATCTGCTTAAACTTTCCTGACATATATTTCACTGACACAGAAATTAGCCGCTAATCGTTTAGCATATAGTATTACATGTGCTTAAAGGGACACTGAACCCAAATTTTTTCTTTTGTGATTCAGATAGAGCATAATATTTTAAGCAGCTTTCCAATTTACTCCTATTATCAATTTTTTTCATTCTCTTGGTATCTTTATTTGAAATGCAAGAATGTAAGTTTAGATGCCGGCCCATTTTTGGTGAACAACCTAGGTTATTCTTGCTGATTGGTGGATAAATTGACCCACCAATAAAAAAGTGCTGTCCAGAGTACTGAACCAAAAAAAACCTTAGATGCCTTCTTTTTCAAATAAAGATAGCAAGAGAACGAAAAAAATGATAATAGGCGTAAATTAGAAAGTTTCTTAAAATTGCATGCTCTATCTGAATCACGAAAGAAAAAATTGCGGTTCAGTGTCCCTTTAAATTTTGATCCAATCTAACTCAAACCTATTAACTCTGATATAAAAGAATAAATTCAGATATTTTTCAATTGTTTCTGAGACTTTATATTACAGCTACAAAATGATTTAATAAAGTAATAGAAAAGCTTTACAATTACTTAGAGTTTTATGACAAGCCTAACAAATTCATACGTGGGGCCCATTTATCAAGCTCCGGATGGAGCTTGAAGTACCGTGTTTCTGGCGAGCCTTCAGGCTCGCCAGAAACACCAGTTATAAAGCAGCGGTCTTAAGATCGAGTATAATCAGGTTGATTGACACTCCTCTGCTGGCGGCCGATTGGCCACGAATCTGCAGGGGACGGCGTTGCACCAGCAGTTCACAAGAGCTGCTGGTGCAATGCTGAATACGGGAGCGTATTGCTCTCCGCATTCAGCGAGGTCTGTTGGACCTGATCCGCACTGTGGTATCAGGTCCGACAGACCTTTGTTAAATAGACCCCATCATGTGGATTGGCAGGCTGAAAAGATAGATTTGGTGATTAGTTACCGGCATGTTTACAGACCTCTAATGTGTTTATTGGTTAACATGTTATTGAAAGAGGAGGAGATGAATAGGCTACAAACATTAAAGGGACACACAATTTTTTTCATGATTCAGATGGACAATAGAATTTTAAACAGCATTCCAATTTACTTCTATTATTTAATTAGTTTCATTCTTTAGATATCCTTTGTTGAAGAAATAGAATCACACAAGGCATCTATTAGCAGCCACCAATTGAAAAGTTGTTTAAAATTGCATCTTTCTAAATCATGAAAGAAAAAACCTGGGTTTCATGTCCCCTTAAAGTGTTGTGAGAAAACCTGTAGTGAAAATGGAATCTTTACAGTAAACTGTCCTTTTTAAAAGCATTAAAAACAAAGGGGTAGATTTATCATATGTCGGAAGGACATGATCCACTGTATCCGATCGGGATGATTGCTGTCCGCCACCTCAGAAGATGAGTTAAGGAGCAGCGGTCTTACGACTGCTGCTTCTTAAGTTTTGTTTTTGGCGAGCCTGAAGGCAGCATAAAAAATCTACTCCCTAGTATCAAAACAAAATTGTGATGTTCCGGGCACCTGGGGAAAATTCAAAATAAAAAGGTCACAGTTGTTGATACAATACGTAAGAGAATTGAATCAGGAAAACCATCCCTTATTGCTTATTGGCTCTATTGGAATAATGTTTGAGCATGATGCCAGTTGTCTAAGATCTTATATTAGAATGTTTGTTTACAGCACTCGTTTACTGTATATGAACCCCTCTCAGAAGTTCAACCAACATCCTTAGCTGCATTCCATGCCCTTGTAGTACTTAAAGGGACACTCAGGTTTTATTAAATTTTCATGAATCAGATACAGCATGTCATTTTAAACAACTTTCCTATTTACTTCCATTAAAAAAAATGTGCACAGTCTTTTATATTTACACTTTTTGAGTCAAAAGCTCCTACTGAGCATGTGCAAGAATTCACTGACTATACGTATATTCATTTGTAATTGGCTGATTGCTATCACATGGTACAGGGGGATTGGAAATATACATAACTTTGAAATGTGTTAGAAAAAAATCTACTACTCATTTGAAATTCAGAGTAAATGCTATTGTATTGTCTTGTTATCTTGCATTTGTTGATTATGCAAATTTACTGTGTTTACTGGTCCTTTAAAGAGAGAGAGCATGTTATTTTTGCACTTCTACAATATATTATAGAATTTTACTATTCCTTGCATATGATATAACTGTGTTTACCGCTATAAAATGTATATACCGCCTATGTTCATAGCGCTGCGGAGCCTGTTGGCGCTCTATAAATACCTTATAATAATAATAATAATAATAAAAGTTTAGTCACATGGTTACAGTCAACTTCAGAGCAGCAATGTACCACTGGGAGCTTGCTGAACACATCTGGTGAGACACCAATCACCAGCTAGCTCCCAGTAGTGTAGGATAAGTACATATTCTTTTTCAACAAAGGATACTAAGAGAACAAAGTAAGGGGTTGATCACAAATCTTAAGGCTGTGACACACTGCAAGCGGAGCGGCGCGCAGCGTGTACATGCAGCTGTGTGCGCTCAGTGTGTCCTGCCTTTTCATCTCTGAGCACCTTTAACTTTTTTATTTTTCCTTTTGAACAGTCCCCTTTGAACATTTTATGAAATATTTTAATTGTACTCTAAAGAAAATTACAAGATAAAAAATATTGTTAAAGGACCATTTAATGCAGTAGAATTGCATAATTAACAAGTGTATCATAAAAAGACAATGGAGACGATTTAATAAGCTGTGAATCAGCTCCAATGCAGCTGTTTCCGCGCAAGCCTTCAGGCTCGCCGGAAACAGCAGTTAAGAAGCAGCGGTCTTAAGACCTTTACTCGTACGCCTCCTCTGAGGCTGCGGACATCAATCCGCCCAATCATATATGATCGGGTTGATTGACACCCCCTGCTAGCGGTCGATTGGCCACAAATCTGCAGGGGGCGGCATTGCACAAGCAGTTCATTCAGTGATGTCTGTCGGACATGATCCGCTGAGCGGATCATGTCGGACAGACACTTGATAAATCGTCCCCAATGCATTTACACTTAGGGGCCGATTAATGTAGCAGTGAATGCAGCTGTTTTGGAAACATAAGTTAAGAAGCAGCGATCTTAAGACCGCTGCTCCTTAACTCGACCACCAACTCTGAAGTGGCGGACCACAATCATCCCGATAAGATACGATCGGGATGATTGACACCCCCTGCTAGCGGCCGCGAATCTGCAGGGGGCGGCATTGCACAAGCATTTCACTAGAAATGCTTGTGCAATGATAAATGCTGACAGCGTATGCTGTAGACAATTATCGGTGTGGGGCGGACATGATCCGCTACAGCAGTAAAGCAGTAAAAAAAAAAATCTGTCAAATGTTTTTTCCCCTATTTTCCGGCCCACTGTATCATGCGACATACATCAGCCAATCACAGACTAGTATACATATACCCTGTGAGCTTGTGCACATCCACACTTGTTCCCCAGAAAGTGTGAATATTAGAAGACTGTTTGATAATGGAAGTAAATTGGAAAGTGTCTTAAAACTGCACACTCTGGCCCCAAGGTATAAAGGTCTGTCGGACCTAATCGACAGTGCGGATCAGGTTCGACAGACCTTGCTGAATACGGCGAACAATACGCTCGCCGTATTCAGCATTGCACCAGCAGCTCACAAGAGCTGCTGGTGCAACGCCGCCCCCTGCAGACTCGTGGACAATAGGCCTCCAGCAGGGGGTGTCAATCAACCCGATCGTACTCGATCGGGTTGATTTCCGGCGATGTCTGTCTGCCTGCTCAGAGCAGGCAGACAGGTTATGGAGCAGCGGTCTTTGTGACCGCTGCTTCATAACTGCTGTTTCTGCCGAGTCTGCAGGCTTGATAAATATGCCCCTCTGTCTGAATCATAAAAGTTTATTTTGACTTGAGTGTCCCTTTAGATAAAAAAAAAATCATCCCCTTTTAAGACTCAAATTAAAGGGAACGGATGGGTGATTTGTGTATTAGCACATTCTAGACAGATTAGTGTACACAGATTTTGTGTTGTTTTTTAAGAGCACTAAAATTTGCTGCATTATATATTTTTTTCTAATCCAAATAATTGTTGTCACATCAGCCATCAGTGATAAAGTAGCTAAAATAACATCAGCATGCTTGTTTAGAATAAAGCAGTTCTGGCCTGGGCCTTCTGTATAAGTAAAGTGGTTACATATGCTTCTCTATATCCTCATAAAAGTTCACTCTGTGTGCATTGAATACATGGCAAATGTGTGTTAAAAAATAGCCATTTTTTTCCTGCACCCTAAATATTAATAACACAGCCATAAAGATACTTTCAAGGGACAGTCTACCATAGAATTGTTATTGTTTTAAAAGATAGATAATCCCTTTATTACCCATTCCCCAGTTTTGCATAACCAACACAGTTATATTAATGTACTTTTTACCCCTGTGATTACCTTGTATCTAGGAACCTTCTTCCAGCCCCCTGATCACATGACTGTGACTGTTTACTATCTATTGTCTTGCATTTAGTATTGTTTTGTGCTAAATCTTAAATAACCCCCTGTGCCTGAACACAGTGTTATCTATATGGCCCACGTGTACTTTCTGTCTCTTTGTGTTGAAAAGAGATTTAAAAAGCATGTGATAAGAGGCAGCCCTCAAAGGCTTAGAAATTAGCATATGAGCCTACCTATGTTTAGTTTAAACTAAGAATACCAAGAGAAAAAAAGGCAAATTTGATGATAAAAGTAAATTGGAAATTTGATTAAAATTAAAAGTCCTATCTGAATAATGAAAGTTTAATTTATACTAGACTGTCCCTTTAAGGGGCACTTTTGGATCCTGGGGCTACCTCTTGCCCTTCACTGGTGTAGAAGAAGTAATTGCATAACAAAGGAATGTATCACTTCTGGACACTTTAAGGGAAAAGTCAAAATTGGATTGGATAGAGCATGACAGTTTAAAGGGACATGAAGCCCGAAATGTTTCTTTCATGATTCAGATAGAGAATACGATTTTAAACAACTTTCCAATTTAATTCTATTATTTAATTTGCTTCATTTTCTTGTTATTCTTTGCTAAAAGGTTTATCTATGAAAGCTCAGGAGCAGCAGATAATCTAGGTTCTAGCTGCTGACTGGTCCCTGAATATATATACCGAATGTCATTGGCTCAGCCATGTGTTTAGTTAGAAACCAGTAGTGCATTGCTGGTCCTTCAACAAATGATACCAAGAGAATAAAACAAATTAAATAATAGAAGTAAATTAGAAAGTTGTTTAAAACTGTATTCTCTATCTGAATCATGAAAGATAATGTTTGGGTTTTATGTCCCTTTAAGCAACTTTTCAATTGACTTTTATTATCACATTTTCTTAGTTCTCTTGATATCCTTTGATAAAAAGCAATCATAGGTGAGCTCAGGAGCTTGCACGTGTCTTTAGCCACATCTGTCAGCCGTCTTTGCAATAATGTTTATAGCAGTGTTATACATAGTGGCAAGCATTGCTTCCATAGAATGCTAAAGACACATGCACACTCCTAAGCGCCTAGCAACCTATATAGGTTTACTCTACAACAAAGAATACCAAGAGACCAAAGCAAGTTTGATAGTAGGATTAATTTGGAAAGTTGTTTAAAACTGCACGCTCTATCTGAATCATACGCGTTTCATTTTGACTTGTCCCTTTAAGTAAGAATTTAGCATAATTTGACAATGTGAGGTGTATGTATCTTAAACTATATTTAACATTGTTAATTTTGTTTACTTTGTAGTTGAGACCCAGTCCATCTTATTACAAAATAAAGGGTAAATGATCTACTGGTAAACAGTAGAAAACACGTGTCATGATCATGAGTACCTTATAATGTTGTGCTCAATTACATTGTTAATTGAGTTTATACCTCAACACTGATGTACATGGCAATATATGCCTACTTCATAATGAAACCAAGTTGCTTTGTGGTCAGCCTCATTTTCATTTCAGGGAGCCATTTTATATACTAAAAGCAGTTAACATGTTTGCTACCATGATGCCTCATGTAAATAAACAGCTGAAAATTGAAAACTTTGACCTGTACTTTGGTGATTATATTCTACAAAAAATGCTTTGTCCTTAAAAATGTGTTAAATCCAATAGAAGTTTTGATCATCCCATTTTCTTTTTCTGAATTATATTTTACTGTCTTCTTCTGCTGTCAGCAACATAATGTATTTGTTATTCCTGCCGTTAGCAGAATCTGCTCGCTGCTTCTTGGCTCCATAAGAGTACTGTCATTATGAACAAATTGTTTTCAGCAGGCAATTCACCAGAACTTCTTGGTTGATAAGACAAGTGCAAATACTTGGCAAACTGTAACGCATGCAGCTTTTTAGATGAAAAGAATATCTATGGCCTATCATGTTTCTGTTTTACGTTATAATGTCAAAGGCATTACCAATCTTTGGATGTGTTTATTCAGCTTTCTTTTAGCAATCATGTGTAAAACTCCAGGGAATAACCACATTTGTTTCTTCGTTTCCTCTTTGATCTCATGCTAACATGATGTGTGTTATAAAAGAGCAGTATGGTATTTTCCTTCAAGTTATCTCATGACAATTAAAATGGCCTTCATATGTTATATCTAAGACATCTTTACATGGAGTGGAACAAAAATCTATCTCAAACATCAAACTCTTCTAATTGTTTGCTACATGTGGTGTTGACTTAACCGGCTGCTGGATACTAGTGATTTTAAATAAGTGGCCTTGGATTAATTCCACTACTGTGTATTTTATTGCCACAAAGATTCTAAGAATGATTAATCGTTTGCCAAACCACAAGAACTAATTGTGACGCCGTTAGAAACATGGTGTGAATAAAGGCCTCATTTAAGTGGTACTCCCTAGATGTAGATTAATATGTCTGTTGTTTGACTGCATTAAAGGGACATGATACCAAAATGTTGAAGTACTTGAAAGTGATATAGCATCGCTGTAAAAGGCTTACTAGAAAATAGCTGAACATCTCTATGTAAAAATGGAAAAAATTGATCTCAAAATTTCCTTAGTATTTACATTTCATTGTAAAGGGATTTTCAGCATCCAATCAGAATACTAGTCCTAGGAAATGCAAGGGAGCATGAATCTGTCATGTGTAGGCACAGTCATATATTTCCCTATTCAGTTTAAGGAAGTTTACTATGAAATCTCATGAGATTTCAGTGCAATCTCATGAAATTACAGCAAAGCATAGCATGACCTCAGCACTGCTGATGCTGATTGGCTATTGTTTTTTTCAACTTGCTGCTGGACAGTAGCTGAAGTATAACTGTTACCAGAACACTTACTCTTGTAAGCTGAAGAAATTTTTTTTTTTACATAGAGATGTTCAGGTGATATTTTCTTGTCAGCTTTTTACAGTTATGCTGCATCACTTTCAAGTAATTTAGTATATGAGTATTATGTCCCTTTAAAGTCTGTATAATGAGAAATATGGAATATTCCTATTGCATTATCATGTCTGATATAATCAACAATTGACTATGCATATTTTAATTTAATGTTCTCTTTTGTGGGTCCACTTTGTTAGCCAAATGTTGTGGGCTGTAACACATTATGTGACTGGCTTATATCGAGGAGTGGAATGAAAAGGTAAACATAGGTATTCAAGCACTGTCACATGCTGAATACGGAAAGTGTTATATGGTTAAATGATGATCTGGAAAAATAATTAAAGGGACGCTAAAGTCAAAACTAAACTTTCATGATTTAGGTATAGAGCACGCAGTTATAAACAACTTTCCAATTTTCTTCCATTAACAAATTGTGCACAGCATTTTTCTATGCACATGATATTAGTTGATATTAGTTGTTTAAATATTGAAAAAATAAGGGTAATATTCTAATACCCTTAAAAAAAGTGGGCGTCGCCATATTGTAAGTTAGGTAACTTTTTCTGCTATGGCCAATTAGGGACAGCTATAAGTGGCTTACTAGATTGTGCAACCAATGACTGTGTGGAATATAGCTGTGTCTGCACTTCCACTTTTAACAGGAATTTGGGAAGCCCACAATATTCAGAAATAAATTACAGGAAAAGGGAACAAAATAAATAATGAAAGTATATTGCAAAGTTGTTTTACTACATATAATTAAAATTTTTATATTAATATCTCAAAGTGTTTAATGTCCCTTTAATAATCTTCGACTAAAAGAAATAAATAAAAAAACACCACTGTGTATAATTAAATTGCAAATGTGCAGTGCAGTATTAAAGGGCCAGTAAACATAGAAAATAATGTTATATAATTCTGCACATAGTGCAGAATTATATAACATTATATTAGTGCTAGCTTTATAGAACCTAATATTGCCTGTGAACTTTTATTAAAAAACAGTGTTTTCCAGACCCACTCTCTGTGCTCTACTGAGCGGGTCTGTTTTTTTCACTGAGCGCATCTGGCCAGCTGTCTAGTCACAGCCCGGCCCGATCGCGCCATTACACTCAGTGCAGCTCGCTCCTGCTCTGTCTGACAGCGGGAGCGAACTGCACTGAGTGTAATGGCGCGGTCGGGCCGGGCTATGACTAGACAGCTGGTCAGATGCGCTCAGTGTAAAAAACAGACCCGCTCAGTAGAGCACAGAGAGCGGGTCTGGAAAACACTGTTTTTTAATAAAAGTTCCCAGGCAATATTAGGTTCGATAAAGCTAGCACTAATATAATGTTATATAATTCTGCACTATGTGCAGAATTATATAACATTATTTTCTATGTTTACTGGCCCTTTAAAGTTTAATATTGGTAAGTGTCTAAACAAATGTGACAGCAATCGATTCTTGTATGAGAAGAAAAATTCACAATATTCAAAGTGTTTAGTGTTGATAGATCTGGCTGCTCCACAACTCAAAAATGGAAGCTTCAATCAATATATTCAACTCTATGAACAACATAAAAAAACAGCAGAGGGGTGCCACATAGAACGGTCATCAAGACAGGGTCTTACTTGTCTAAATGGACATATAATCATAATCTGTAGTCAACAAATAGTGAGCTGAGACTTCATAGTTGCTTACTAAACTCATCTACAATGGTCACTCCTGTTTAACAGCAAGCAATATTATGGTATTGCTATATTCCATAGCTAAAATTAAGCTTTCACTACCACTTAAAAAAGTTAAATGGTATTCATTAAAAGACCATCCAGGGTCTAATGTTAATAAAAACAAAGCTTTATTTAACAGCAACAATAAAAGCAATAATAGCAACCCACAAAGCATTTCATCATGTGGCATATTATTGGTGGACCTGTGGATGCTATAAAACACCACTTAATATAAGCCATGTGTTGATGCTTATTCAATAATATCCAATGTATAGTAACTTTTGTGAATTTTGAACTCTGAAATTACAGTTCATGCTGGGACCATTATGAATGAGTTTGCTGAGGGTCTCAGCTCACTGTACTTCAACTATTTGGTGACAACAGATTCTGATTAATGTCCATTTAGACAAGTCAGACCCTATCTTAAGGGACGGTATGTGGCAGCCCCTCTTGTTTTTTTTATGTTGAAACTGACTATAATCTATGAAAGACAATAATTTTAAATGGACATTCTGATAATTCATTAGTGCATGTTATTGTAACATAAGTCCTGGTTAATAACTATCAGCTTAGCTCCTTAAAGGGACACAAAGCCCAAAAATGTTTTTCATGATTCAGGTAGAGATTACAATTTTAAACAACATTTAAATTTACTTCTATTATCTAATTTGCTTCATTCTTTAGATATCTTTTGTTAAAAAATAGCAATGCAACTGTGTGCAACCACCAATCAGTAGCTATCTAGATGTGGTTTTCAGCAAAGGATATCAAGAGAATGAAGCAAATAAAATAATAGAAGTTGTTTAGAAATGTATGATCTTTCTAAATCATGAAAGAAAAAATTTGGGTTTCATGTCCCTTTTAAGTTTTTTGCACGCAAAGAAAATGCATGGCCACTCATGAAGAGGTGAGCCAATCAGGAGAGGCATACAAATATATTTGCCAAATACCAGCAGTGTCTGAGTCAGTATCAGCTTAGTGAGTGAGTTTAACTTTGTGTTCAGCTACTTTTGCAGATGTTAATGTACCTGTATTCCAATCAATCAGTAGTGAAAACACCAACTTGGGTGATTTTATTTTTCTTTGCTTTGTTTTCTAAACAATTGTAATCCATAAAAGAACTGCTGTTTGAATTAGAAAAAAAGTGCTTGAATTAGAAAAGAAAAACAGAAAATCTAGTTAAAAACACATAGGAAATGATAAGAGACAGAGTCTCTCCAGTCTTTTAATGTGGGTTTTAACAGAGATTGTTATAGACCATGATAAAAGCAAAATATGTGGCCAAAGTGAAAGTAAATCATGATGGCTAATTTATTCAACATGACCGCTTATTGTATATTTTCCAACATTTCCCAGAGCCTTTCCAATACAGGGAGGTGGAAGAGACTTGTTTCCAACTGATGTTTTGTAGGTGGAGCTGTGGCTGGAGGGGTGGCGCTGTGGATGTGTTATGTAGGGCGAAGTGTGTGTCATGAGAGAAGTTGGGCATAGCCGGGGGGTATCATGGGTGGAGCCATGATAGCCCCTGGAAACTGGGACATTTTTTCTGATAGGGTTAGCTGAAGAGGAGGCAGTGGGCTGATCTCCAAACCCCAGTCAATTCTGCAATATCCAGGCTTGTGGGAAGTATGTTGTATTGTGTCTTGAATGCAGGTTGGACACTTACCAATACATATAATGATGTGTGTAATTAATACATTTAATATGATTGGGTGTAATTTAACAATTATCATCAAACAGTTCATCATTATCATTTATTGTACTCAAGTATGATTTGAGTTATATTTTAACTTTTTATTCAACCAAAAACTGATGGTGTTTATTAAAGGGATATGAAACTCAAAAAAATTAATTTGTAATTCAGACAGAGCATACAATTTATTTTACTTCTATTACCAAATATGCTTCCTTCCCATGGTATTCTTTGTTGAAGAGATACATAGGTAGGTGTCTAGAGCACTACACAACAGGAAATAGTGCTGCAATCTATTGGTCTTGCAAATGGATACCATTCTTGCAAAACTGCTGCCATATAGTGCTCCAAACACGTGAACGCTCCTGAGCTTACCCTGCTTTTCAACAAAATATTTTAAACGGACACTCAAGTCAAAATAAACTTTTATGATTCAGATAGAACAGCAGTTTTAAGACAATCTCCAATTTACTTTCATTATAAAATTATATTTCTGGGGAACAAGATTCTACTGAGCATGTGCACAAGCTCACAGGGTATACATACACTAGTCTGTGATTGGCTGATGTCTGTATCGTAATACAGGGGGCCAGAAATTGGCAGAAAAAAATAATCTATTGCTTATTTGAAATTCAGAGTATGGGGCCGAATTATCAAACTCCAAATGGAGCTTAAGGGATGATAGGGGGCGCCCGTAGTGAGTGATCCAGTAAGTTCTCTCTCCCTTATCCCTATGTATTTGTGCTGTATCTTTCTGTATTTTGTTGCTCTGTTATTATTTTACACCTACACAGCTAACCAGCCCGCCCACCTTCCTGCTGTATTTAATGGTGCTCGCTGTGCCACTGAATTAAGTTCTCTCTCCCTTATCCCTATGTATTTGTGCTGTATCTTTCTGTATTTTGTTGCTCTGTTATTATTTCACACCTACCCCCTACCCAGCTAACAAGCCCGCCCACCTTCCTGCTGTATTTAATGGTGCTTGCTGCGCGATCGCACAGTGGGTGCGCCACTGGCGTGCCGAAGGCGCGCCAAAGGCAAGCCCATCAGCGCCCATCTGCGCCCCGACCGCACCCAACGCAATGAACCTTGGCTCCAGAAACTGCCGCCACTACTACGCCAGCACCCTCCACGCCCTCAACACCGGTAGATCGTCCGTCTGACACCACGCATCCGGGACCAACACCTTCGGACCTTTCACCTGCTGCAACTGCTCCTTCTCCTCCCTCCGAACCACAACCCAACCCACTAACCCACCCAAAAACAGCCGCAATTACCTCAACTGCATCTTCCTCAACACCCGCTCCATCCACAAGCACGCCCTCAAAATCTGGAACCTGCTAGACCACCTCCCCTAACGTTGCCTTTCTCACTGAAACCTGGCTAAACCCTGCATCAGCGCCAGACATCGCCACTGCAATACCCGACGACCACCAACATTCCACCCTCCCAGGACCTCTGCAATACCCTCGCTGCACACTTCCATCGCAAGATCCTCGACATCTATGACAGTTTCACGCCTCATAACTCAACCTCCACCACCCACTCCCCTACACCCAACGACACCCCTCCCAAATTCACCCTCCCTCACCACACACGGACTATCTGGAGCCCGTCACCACAGATGACACCCTCAGAATCATGAAATCCATCCACTACGGCGCACATTCGGACCCATGCCCTCATCACATTTTCAACAAAGCAAGCAACACCATCTCCCCTGAACTCTGCCGCACCATCAACTGCTCTATCAAAACCAGCACCTTCCCAGATATCTGGAAGCACGCAGAACTGAAACCCCTGCTGAAGAAACGCTCGGCAGACCCCACGGACCCAAATAACTACTGCCCCATCCCTCTACTCCCCTTACCGGCCAAAGTCATAGAGAAGTCCATCAACTTGCAACTTATTGACCCCATTGAGGCCAACCACACCCTGGACCACTCACAATCTGGTTTCAGAAGCAACCACAGCACTGAGACGGCCCTCCTCGCTGCCACAGATGACATCCGTGCCATGCTCGACCGAGGAGAAACCGCCGCCCTCATCCTCCAAGACTTCTCAGCAGCTTTCAACACTGTCAACCACAACACCCTCCGCACCCGCCTACATAACGCCGGCATCTGCAGCAAAGCCCTGGAATGGATCACTTCCTTCCTCACGGGCAGGACCCAGAAAGTCAGACTCCCGCCTTTCTACTCCAAACCCACAGCAGCCAACTTCGGTGTACCACAAGACTTTTCACTGAGCCCACCCTCTTCGCCGCCATCGTCCGACGCCACAACCTCAACATCGTCTCCTACGCCGACGACACCCAGTTAATGATCTCACTCACCCGAGATCCCACCACCACCAAAACATCCACAAAGGCCTGACAGCAGTTGCCACCAGGATGAAGGACAACCGGCTCAAACTGAACAGAGACAAAACCGAAGTCGTCCTCATCGGACCCAATAAATCTGCATGGGATGACTCCTGGTGGCCCACTGCCCTCGGTCACCCTCCAACCCCAACTGACCATGCACAAAATCTAAGCTTCATCTTGGACTCCTCACTCTCCATGAACTGACAAATCAATGCCATCACCTGAACATGCTTCCACATTCTCCACCTGCTACGAAAAATCTTCTAGTGGATCCCTACCGAAACCAAGAAAACAATCACCCACGCCCTCGTCAGCAGCCAGTTAGACTACAGCAACGCACTCTATGCCTTCTCCACCTTAAAACTCCAAAAGAGACTCCAACGTATCCAGAACGCTTCAGCCAGACTCATCCTTGACATCCCTCTCCAATGCCACATCACCGAACACCTAAGGAACCTTCACTGGCTCCCCATCAACAAAAGAATCACCTTCAAGCTCCTTACCCACGCGTTCAAGGCCCTACACAACATCGGACCCGAATACATCAACCACAGCGTAAATTTCTACACCCCCGCCAGACAACTCCGATCGGCCGACCAAGCACTTGCATTCATCCCCCGCATCAGCAATTCCACAGCGGGCAGAAGATCCTACTCCCACATGGCAGCAAAGACATGGAACATCCTCCCGCTGCACCTCAGACAATCCACCTCCCTTACAAAGTTCATAAAGGACCTCAAAACCTGGCTCTTCGACTGAATGCCCATCCCCTCCCCCCCTTCTCCTATCCTCTTTCCCTTAGCGCCTTGAGACCCTCACGGGTGATTAGTTTGCGCTCTATAAGTACCTGATAGATAGATAGATATATCCAGTGACTAGTGACTAGTGACACTATCAGTAAATAAATAAAGATATTATCACAATGGGTTCAACATTGGATATAACAGTAAGTATGACACATAACATCTAACATATAATATATAAAGGATCAAAAAAGACTCAAAGCACATGGTAGTACTATATCAATGATATAACAGTGAACACAAGATTTAACAGTGAAACACAAGATTTGAGATGTGCTGGTGGCATACGATTGTAAATCAAAGCAATAAGAAAGAAATAAAAAATAATAATTTAAAAAAAAATGTCCTTGAGTGACTTGTGTGTGATATCACTATAGGTAGATCAGTAGATACAAACGAGGCAGCTGTCTTTAGAGGATCAAGGCCACGATCCAAGGCCAGTAATCTGCAATGAATAGAAGAAGACAGAAGTGCCACATCGCCCAATATTGTAGGGAATAATTGGAATGGTAAGTGTGATAATTGAACTCACATGTGATATAACACCCCTAGTGGTGTAGAAGGAGCAATCTGTGATCAATAGCAGTCACCCAGAAGACAGACCTCTGGTGGATGTGTTTGAGATCTGTGGAGTATAAGGCACAGAGGGGTGCCTATATGGCCTAGTATTGCTGGTACAAATGATAACAAATAGAGTAAAAAAATTCACTCACATTTAGAAGAGCACCTCCCTTGGTGCAATAAAAGCAAGCTGGGATCAATATAGTCACCCAGTAGACTAGGTCTCTGGCAATCAGGAACTCTCAGTGGTCCAGTCTCACAATGGTGTTGTAAAGTGAGGATGATAAGGTAAAAAATAAAATAATGTATAAAAAATAGAACTGGCAGCAAGTGGTAAGTTAAAAAACTTACTTTATTTAAAAAGTAAAATCAGTAGCAACGCGTTTCTCAGCCAACCAGTGGCTGTTTCATCAAAAAAAAAAGTTGCTATTGATTTTACTTTTTAAATAAAGTAAGTTTTTTGGGGGAACTAGGCGGCCATATTTTGAGCAGATTAACACATGAATTGAAGGATTACTTGAAGAAGGATAGAGGTAATAGAGAAGAGAGGCGGTGCAGGCGGATCTTCGTTTGGGCTTTAAAAATATGGAATCATGTTGTGTTGGGTGTTAACAGTCCCATTTAAGTTTACCACTTTTTAGTATTTTATTTTGTTGTGTTAAGAAATTAATTAATATGTTCTATCAAGAACAAAATATTCTAATGCGACCCAGTTTCATCATCCTGATTAGGATCCAAGTTCAAGAAAAGTACAAACTATATGTGTATATATATATATATATATATATATATATATATATATATATATATATATATATATGCAAGTGTTTTAATAATCTGTTTGTTTTTTCCTTATAATATATTCCATTGAGTATATTCTCTATCCTAAAATAGGACATAATTTACTAATGTGAATTGTGTGTGATACAGTCAAACACTAGAGGACACCAATTTGCTTATGCTGGAAATGTCTTGAGTTATGCCTTGTAAAAGATGCTTAAAGACAAAAATGAAAGGAACATGGTGATCAAAATACTAATTGTTCTGTAATTTGTTCTGTTTTGCTACACCAAAGGGACAGCAAAGTCAAAATTAAACATAAATGGATTAGATAGAGCATGACACTTTAAACAACTTTAGTTGTTCTCTTGGTATCTTTTGTTAAATGGACATTAAATTGATGTGCACAACTAAGAATAGTACCTACTCACTATATTATTGCATTTTTATATTGTCTGTGTAGCTCTTTTCAAATTAGTTTTTTCAGTTTTAAAAGCTTAAAGGGACACTTAAGTCAAAATTAAACTTTCATTATTCAGATAGAGCATATAATTTTAAACAACTTTCCAATTTACTTCCATTAACAAAATATGCACAGTCTTTTTATATTTAATTTTTTTGAGTCATCAGCTCCTAATGAGCATGTGCAAGAATTCACAGCATATACGTTTTTGCATTTGTGATTGGCTGAAGGCTGTCACATGGTACATGTATGCATTTGTGATTGGCTGATGGCTGTCACATGGTACGGGGGAGTGGAAATAGACACAACTTTTAAAATTGTCAGAAAAAATTTACTACTCATTTGAAGTTCAGACTAAGTGCTATTACATTGTCTTCTTATCTTTGATTTGTTTATTATGCAAATCTACTGTGCTGACTGGTCCTTTAAAGGTGCCAGATACTGAAACGCCGCCTCTTCACACTGGACGTCGCCATCTTGGAGCTCAGGTATTCTCATAGCCTGTGACAGAAGCTGTGTGAATGTACATATCAATGAGGTTATCAACTTTTTGACAACTGTGCTTCAGGTTATGGTGCATGATACAAAGCAGGAACTGTACCTTTTTGCAGCTGCTGCATTGCTATATATTATTGCTATATATTATTGTTCAGTGCTCTTTAAAATATATTTCTCCAACATTGGTGTGTCCGGTCCACGGCGTCATCCTTACTTGTGGGATATTCTCTTCCCCAACAGGAAATGGCAAAGAGTCCCAGCAAAGCTGGTCACATGATCCCTCCTAGGCTCCGCCCACCCCAGTCATTCTCTTTGCCGTTGCACAGGCAACATCTCCACGGAGATGGTTAAGAGTTTTTTGGTGTTTAAATGTAGTTTTATTCTTCTATCAAGTGTTTGTTATTTTAAAATAGTGCTGGTATGTACTATTTACTCTGAAACAGAAAAGGATGAAGATTTCTGTTTGTAAGAGGAAGATGATTTTAGCAGACAGTAACTAAAATCGATTGCTGTTTCCACACAGGACTGTTGAGATGAAGTAACTTCAGTTGGGGGAAACAGTTAGCAGTCTTTTCTGCTTAAGGTATGACTAGCCATATTTCTAACAAGACCATGTAATGCTGGAAGGCTGTTATTTCCCCTCATGGGGACCGGTAAGCCATTTTCTTAGTTAAACATAAAAGAATAAAGGGCTTCAAAAAGGGCTTAAAAACTGGTAGACATTTTTCTGGGCTAAAACAATTGCTTTACTAGGCATATTATGCAGATTCTAACTAATTATTGGTATTATAATCTTGGGGAATGTTTAGAAAAACGGCAGGCACTGTGTTGGACACCTTTTTCAGATGGGGGCCTTTCTAGTTATAGACAGAGCCTCATTCTGGGACTGTATAGGGGTTAAATGTAAAAACGGCTCCGGTTCCGTTAATTTAAGGGTTAAAGCTCTGAAATTTGGTGTATTTTGGTGAATTTTGAACAATTCCTTCATACTTTTTCACATATTCAGTAATAAAGTGTTTTCAGTTTGAAATTTAAAGTGACAGTAACGGTTTTATTTTAAAACGTTTTTTTGTGCTTTGTTGACAAGTTTAAGCCTGTTTAACATGTCTGTACCATCAGATAAGCTATGTTCTATATGTATGAAAGCCAATGTGTCTCCCCATTTAAATTTATGTGATAATTGTGCCATAGTGTCCAAACAAAGTAAGGACAGTAATGCAACAGATAATGATATTGCCCAAGATGATTCCTCAAATGAGGGGAGTAAACATGATACTACATCATCCCCTACTGTGTCTACACCAGTTATGCCCACACAGGAGGCCCCTAGTACATCTAGTGCGCCAATACTTATTACCATGCAACAATTAACGGCTGTAATGGATAACTCCATAGCAAATCTTTTATCCAAAATGCCTACTTATCAGAGAAAGCGCGATTGCTCTGTTTTAAACACTGAAGAGCAAGAGGACGCTGATGATAACTGTTCTGACATACCCTCACACCAATCTCAAGGGGCCATGAGGGAGGTTTTGTCTGATGGAGAAATTTCAGATTCAGGAAAAATTTCTCATCAAGCTGAACCTGATGTTGTGACATTTAAATTTAAATTAGAACATCTCCGCGCACTGCTTAAGGAGGTGTTATCTACTCTGGATGATTGTGACAATTTGGTCATTCCAGAGAAATTATGTAATATGGACAAGTTCCTAGAGGTTCCGGTGCCCCCCAACGCTTTTCCTATACCCAAGCGGGTGGCGGACATAGTAAATAAAGAGTGGGAAAGGCCCGGCATACCTTTTGTTCCCCCCCCTATATTTAAGAAATTATTTCCTATAGTCGACCCCAGAAAGGACTTATGGCAGACAGTCCCCAAGGTCGAGGGGGCGGTTTCTACTCTAAACAAACGCACTACTATTCCTATCGAAGATAGTTGTGCTTTCAAAGATCCTATGGATAAGAAATTAGAGGGTTTGCTTAAAAAGATTTTTGTACAGCAAGGTTACCTTCTACAACCAATTTCATGCATTGTTCCTGTCACTACGGCAGCGTGTTTCTGGTTCAAGGAACTAGAAAAATCGCTCAGTAAAGAATCTTCGTATGAGGAGGTTATGGACAGAGTTCAAGCACTTAAATTGGCTAACTCTTTTGTTTTAGATGCCGTTTTGCAATTAGCTAGATTAGCGGCGAAAAATTCAGGGTTTGCTGTCGTGGCGCGCAGAGTGCTTTGGCTAAAGTCTTGGTCAGCGGATGTGTCTTCCAAGAAAAAATTGCTTAACATTCCTTTCAAAGGTAAAACATTATTTGGACCTGATTTGAAAGAGATTATTTCAGACATCACTGGGGGAAAGGGCCACGCCCTCCCACAGGATAGGTCTTTTAAGGCTAATAATAAGCCTAATTTTCGTCCCTTTCGCAGAAACGGACCAGTCTCTAATTCTGTATCCTCTAAGCAAGAGGGTAATACTTCACAACCCAAACCAGCCTGGAAACCAATGCAAGGCTGGAACAAGGGTAAGCAGGCCAAGAAGCCTACCACTGCTACCAAAACAGCATGAAGGGATAGCCCCCGATCCGGGACCTGATCTAGTGGGGGGCAGACTTTCTCTCTTTGCTCAGGCTTGGGCAAGAGATGTTCAGGATCCTTGGGCGCTAGAAATAGTTTCTCAAGGTTATCTCCTGGAATTCAAGGAACTACCCCCAAGGGGAAGGTTCCACAGGTCTCAATTATCTTCAAACCAAATAAAGAGACAGGCATTCTTACATTGTGTAGAAGACCTGTTAAAGATGGGAGTGATACATCCAGTTCCAATAAGAGAACAAGGAATGGGATTTTATTCCAATCTGTTCATAGTTCCCAAAAAAGAGGGAACATTCAGACCAATTTTGGATCTAAAGATCCTAAACAAATTTCTCAGGGTACCATCGTTCAAAATGGAAACTATTCGAACGATCCTACCTACTATCCAGGAAAATCAATTTATGACTACCGTGGATTTAAAGGATGCGTACCTACATATTCCTATCCACAAGGAACATCATCAGTTCCTAAGGTTCGCTTTTCTGGACAAGCATTACCAGTTTGTGGCACTTCCATTTGGATTAGCCACTGCTCCAAGGATTTTCACAAAGGTACTAGGGTCCCTTCTAGCGGTTCTAAGACCAAGGGGCATTGCAGTAGTACCTTACTTGGACGACATCCTGATTCAAGCGTCGTCCCTGTCAAAAGCAAAGGCTCATACGGACATCGTCCTAGCCTTTCTCAGATCTCACTGATGGAAGGTGAACAAAGAAAAAAGTTCTCTGTCCCCGTCAACAAGAGTTCCCTTCTTGGGAACAATAATAGATTCCTTAGAAATGAGGATTTTTCTGACAGAGGTCAGAAAATAAAAACTTCTAAGCTCTTGTCAAGTACTTCATTCTGTTCCTCGTCCTTCCATAGCGCAGTGCATGGAAGTAATAGGATTTATGGTTGCAACAATGGACATAGTTCCTTTTGCACAAATTCATCTAAGACCATTACAACTGTGCATGCTCAGACAGTGGAATGGGGATTATACAGACTTGTCTCCGACGATTCAAGTAGATCAAAAGACCAGAGATTCACTCCGTTGGTGGCTGACCCTGGACAATCTGTCACAGGGAATGAGCTTCCGCAGACCAGAGTGGGTCATTGTCACGACCGACGCCAGCCTAGTGGGCTGGGGCGCGGTCTGGGAATCCCTGAAAGCTCAGGGTCTATGGTCTCGGGAAGAGTCTCTTCTCCCGATAAACATTCTGGAACTGAGAGCGATATTCAATGCTCTCAGAGCTTGGCCTCAACTAGCAAAGGCCAAATTCATAAGGTTTCAGTCAGACAACATGACGACCGTTGCATATATCAATCATCAGGGGGGAACAAGGACTTCCCTGGCGATGAAAGAAGTGACCAAGATAATTCAATGGGCGGAGGATCACTCCTGCCACTTGTCTGCGATCCACATCCCAGGAGTGGAAAATTGGGAAGCGGATTTTCTGAGTCGTCAGACATTCCATCCGGGGGAGTGGGAACTCCATCCGGAAATCTTTGCCCAAATAACTCAATTATGGGGCATTCCAGACATGGATCTGATGGCGTCTCGTCAGAACTTCAAGGTTCCTTGCTACGGGTCCAGATCCAGGGATCCCAAGGCGACCCTAGTAGATGCACTAGTAGCACCTTGGACCTTCAACCTAGCTTATGTATTCCCACCGTTTCCTCTCATCCCCAGGCTGGTAGCCAGGATCAATCAGGAGAGGGCCTCGGTGATCTTGATAGCTCCTGCGTAGCCACGCAGGACTTGGTATGCAGACCTGGTGAATATGTCATCGGCTCCACCATGGAAGCTACCTTTGAGACAGGACCTTCTTGTTCAGGGTCCATTCGAACATCCGAATCTGGTTTCCCTCCAACTGACGGCTTGGAGATTGAACGCTTGATTTTATCAAAGCGTGGGTTTTCAGATTCTGTAATAGATACTCTGATTCAGGCTAGAAAGCCTGTAACTAGAAAAATTTACCATAAAATATGGAAAAAATATATCTGTTGGTGTGAATCTAAAGGATTCCCATGGAACAAGATAAAAATTCCTAAGATTCTATCCTTTCTACAAGAAGGTTTGGAGAAAGGATTATCTGCAAGTTCTCTGAAGGGACAGATCTCTGCTTTATCTGTTTTACTTCACAAAAGACTGGCAGCTGTGCCAGATGTTCAAGCATTTGTTCAGGCTCTGGTTAGGATCAAGCCTGTTTACAGACTTTTGACTCCTCCCTGGAGTCTAAATCTAGTTCTTTCAGTTCTTCAAGGGGTTCCTTTTGAACCCTTACATTCCGTAGATATTAAGTTATTATCTTGGAAAGTTTTGTTTTTGGTTGCAATTTCTTCTGCTAGAAGAGTTTCAGAGTTATCTGCTCTGCAGTGTTCTCCGCCCTATCTGGTGTTCCATGCAGATAAGGTGGTTTTGCGTACTAAGCCTGGTTTTCTTCCGAAAGTTGTTTCCAACAAAAATATTAACCAGGAGATAGTTGTACCTTCTTTGTGTCCGAATCCAGTTTCAAAGAAGGAACGTTTGTTACACAATTTGGACGTAGTCCATGCTCTAAAATTCTATTTAGAGGCTACTAAAGATTTCAGACAAACATCTTCCTTGTTTGTTGTTTATTCTGGTAAAAGGAGAGGTCAAAAAGCGACTTCTACCTCTCTTTCCTTTTGGCTTAAAAGCATTATCCGATTGGCTTATGAAACTGCCGGACGGCAGCCTCCTGAAAGAATCACAGCTCACTCCACTAGGGCTGTGGCTTCCACATGGGCCTTCAAGAACGAGGCTTCTGTTGACCAGATATGTAAGGCAGCGACTTGGTCTTCACTGCACACTTTTGCCAAATTTTACAAATTTGATACTTTTGCTTCTTCTTCGGAGGCTATTTTTGGGAGAAAGGTTTTGCAAGCCGTGGTGCCTTCCATTTAGGTGACCTGATTTGCTCCCTCCCTTCATCCGTGTCCTAAAGCTTTGGTATTGGTTCCCACAAGTAAGGATGACGCCGTGGACCGGACTCACCAATGTTGGAGAAAACAGAATTTATGCTGATAAATTACTTTCTCCAACGGTGTGTCCGGTCCACGGCCCGCCCTGGTTTTTTAATCAGGTCTGATTAATTATTTTCTCTAACTACAGTCACTACGGTATCATATGGTTTCTCCTATATATATTTCCTACTGTCCGTCGGTCGAATGACTGGGGTGGGCGGAGCCTAGGAGGGATCATGTGACCAGCTTTGCTGGGACTCTTTGCCATTTCCTGTTGGGGAAGAGAATATCCCACAAGTAAGGATGACGCCGTGGACCGGACACACCGTTGGAGAAAGTAATTTATCAGGTAAGCATAAATTCTGTTTTTATGTAACTGTAAAACTGTGTATCATGCACACTAACTCCAATCAAATGATACAGCTGTAAAAAAGTGGCCAATATTACTGATCTGTGATTGTGCACTGCTTCTGTCACAGGCTGTGAGAATAATTGAGCTCCAAGATTGCGGCGCCCAGTATGAAGGGGCGGAGCTTCAGTATCTGGCACCTTTTAGCTATTTAAACAGGAATTCAATAACAGAAAAAAAATTGTGCATGCCTCTTTAAATGGAGAAGTCCCAAATGTTGCCAATCTTTCCTGAACAGTGAAAGTCAGGAGCTAGTTTAAGAGTTTACTGTAAGCTCCAAGTATATACGTCTGTGTACACTCAACTTGCTTATAATGAAGACACCCACTGTAGTACCTCCACAACAGTAATGGCCTCAGACTTAGGAGAGTAAAATATGTCCTCTATCCAATTGGGTGAAGCCCCTCCTCATTCCGTTCTGGTTTCTCTGCACTCCGTGAAACCGATCTCCTCCGGTGGTACAGGCAGGTGCTCCTCTATTCCAACTCAAGGATAGGGTCTTCACGTCATGCAGGGGAAGTCCTCTCCTTGGCCAATGCAGTTCAGGTATTCAATAATGTATTGATGTGATTGTTCAAAGTGTGAGTCTCTGTACTCAGTCTGGCAGCAGCACTGGATGGGCTGCAAAGCAAAAGTTCATACATCACATGACCTGACCTGTTTTCATGCATGCACACGTGCTTCATCTGATGAAGGGATGGCATAAGTCCAATAAAGTTTCACGATCATTGCAAGTTGCTGAGTTGTAGCTGATTTTGTTTGTTATCTACTATTAAAACAAGAAAACTGATTTGAAAAGAGTTGCAGGAAAAGGATGATGAAACACAATAAGATAAGAAGTAGCTACTATTATTTTGTAGTTGTGCACAGCAGTTTACTGTCCCTTTAAAGGGTAATCTTAAGTGTGCTCAGGAGCATGCACATATATTTAGCCATATGGCAGCAGTGTTTGCAACATTGCATTTTGCTACTATGTATTTTAATACTACAGACAGAGTAGCAAACACTACTGCTGTAGAATGCTAAAGACACATGCAGCCTACCTAGATTTACTCTTCAACAAAGGATACCAAGAGAACAAATCAGAATTGATAAAAGAAGTAAATTTGTAAAATTGTTTAAAATTGCATGCTCTATCTGAATCGGGGATCTTTCATTTTGACTTTATTGTCCCTTTAAGTAAAGAAAAAAAAAAGAAGAAAAAAATGCATGTTTTATTACTCCGGGGTACAGGAGTGCTACTGTATTTGAGCTACTTCAGTGTTTCTCAGCATGTTATGAGTGCTTAAGTCTGTAGGCCAATGATGGTAGTCTGTAGGCCAATGATACAGACACAACACTGCTGCTGTCCAGTGGTATGTTTATTTCTTACAAACAATATTGAAGTCCTAAGAGGGTGTTGTGTCAAAGAAAAAAAACCCATTATGGATATGGACAGTTTACATTTTTATTTACCACATCCCTCTAGGCACTAAAACAGCGAGGAAAAAAATACCTAGGTCATTCAGTCAAAGCAAACTGCACCACAGAAAAGAGTAGCTTATATAGTTATGATGTATGCTATGTCTTTAATTTACTATAAAAGCTTGCAGCTGCAATGTTAAAATGTTTCTTCACTGCAAATGCAGCAATTTCAGTGTCACATACTAAATGTTTTAGGCATCTATATCAAACTCCTGCTTATCCTTACTTTAGGTATAGCCTAATAGTTCAACATGCAGAATTTTTAATTATTTTTACTTTCCAATTTACTTCAATTCTAGAAATGTGTACATTCTTTTTATATGCACACTTTCTGAGGCTTCTACTGAACATGTGACAGAGTTCGCTGTATATGTATTTTGTGATTGGCTGATGGCAGTCACCTGATACAAGGCAAGTGAAACATGGAAGTAACTGATATTTGTCAGAATTAAACACACACAAAATTTCTGTGACCGTCAGGACTAATAAATATTTAATTTACATTATATAGTAGACTGTAGTACACAAAAGTAAATATAATAAATTACCATTAAAGCCATGTTATGGAGTCTTTAAAAAAAATGGCTTAAGCCAGCTAACAAAATATGGTAATCAAATGCCCAAGTTCAGGAGAGTACTTATATGCAAGATAGCAGGTAGCAAATTTTCTAGGTGTAGCATAGTTATTTTTTTATGTGTCTGAGACAAGTGTTACTAGTGTTTGCTCATACTTGTATGCCTATTGTGAAGCGAAGTTAAACCTAAAACCGGCTCAAGTAATGCTAAATTAACAGTGTTACACAGAAAGACAAAAAACTGTATTAATTTCAGTAATATATAGCAGTTATAGCTACCATGTTGATGTGCCGTAAAACTTAAGTAGTAAAGTAGAGAGTAGTTCATTATCAAGGACCATCTTCCATACATGCTAGGCAACAGTCAGTGCTACTATTTTTATTAAATGTATGACCCACCTGAGCTCTCAAGTCCGGTCTGCTTTTGCACCACACTCAGTCCGCCACTAATGTAGGCAGCAGGCTTCTTCACCAAGTTCGTCGACTTCGCCTCTTCCGCCAAACCCGATTGCCGCTTTGCCTGGGAGATCACATGCGCACTGCGTGACTCACTAGAGCCATGTGCAGACTCCTGGAAGGCGGCTATTGGTGGCCGTGATGTCGGTGGCAAGCCGGACAAGGTACATTTTATATTTTTAAAGTGCAGCAGCTGGGGGCAATTGACAAAAAGTGCCGCCGCCGCAAATTTGCCACCCTAGGCACGGGATTTGTTGGCCTAGGCCTTAATACGCCCCTGATTGATGTTTATCTGCATATCCCTCTAGCTTTATATCTATTCACATACATATACTTTAAAGGGATAGTAAAACCAATTTTTTTCTTTCATGATTCAAATAGAGCATGCAATTTTAAGCAACTTCCTAACTTACTCCTATTATCATTTTTTTGTTCTCTTTGTATCTTTATTTGAAAAAGCAAGAATGTAAGCTTAGTAGACAGTCCATTTATAGTTCAGCACCTGGGTAGCGCTTGCTGATTGGTGGCTACATTTAGACACCATTTAGCAAATGCTACCCAGATGCTGAACAAAAAATGTGCCGGCTACTAAGCTTACATTCTTTCTTTTTCAAATAAAGATACAATGAGAACAAAGAAAAATTGATAATAGGAGTAAATTAGAAAGTTGCTTAAAATTGCATGCTCTATCTGAATCATGAAAGTTTAATTTTGATTAAACTATTTCTTTAAAATAGAATATCTACACATGGTGGTTATATATATATATATATATATATATATATATATTAGTTTAAACGTAAAGAAGATTATTTAAAAACTTGAGATTTTTTTATTGGAAGCACAGAGTGCCAAATGTAAACATTTTTCTTTTTTTGTTTTACTTTGCAAAATGTGACTATTAATTTTACACACCTAAGACCCCTTCTAATATAAATTGATGACAAATTATAAGGTCTTTACTTCCCAGATGCATGTGTGCTGAAATTGTTTGTCTGTTTAAAACGTGTTCTGTTTTACTTGGAAAATATTCAGTGCTCTCTGGTTTTTATTTAGGGTGATAGAATACAGTCTTTAGAGAATATAAATAAATATAAATAAATATATATATATATATATATATATATATATATATATATATATATATATATATATATATATATATATATATATTCATTATTTAATCTCACATAAAAACAAGATTTACCAAAAATATTGTGACCACTGTCTAACATTACAAAATGTCACCTTGATATATTCAATTTCCCTTATTAATTTTTTTTTCCATGCTTTTTTTATTTTGTAGCTATTATAATTGGGATAGTCATATCTCAACATCAAATTCAAGTCCAAATTACCAAGTGATTGCAGAAAATCCATCTGGATTACTGTTTAAAAATAAGAGGGACAGGAAAATACTAAACGTGGATCCTAAGGTAAATATTTTCCTGCGCGTAAAGCAGCAATTTTCACTTCTCTCCTCCTATTACCATATGTTCTTAGGATTCCGAGCTGTTTTTACTGCCTGTGTTTCTTGACTTTACAAGTGGTATCACTTAGCAACTCTAGGACTAATATTGTCGCTCCTTTGTGTGTTTATATATTTAAGGATGTGTTTGAAAGAAGGGATCTGTGTGGCCTTTTAAAGATCAGAGATTCATTGTTCGTGGCTCAGTCAAACATACAAATATGTATCCCTTGTTATTTTAAGTTGTGTCAAGGTATTTGCATGGCAAATGCTGTAAAAAAATCAGTATAATCTCATATACAGTAGATTCTAAGCGAACTGTGTAATAAAGCAAATTATTCATTAAAAAGTATTGCTATATTATACTGAAAATATATTTCTAGGGATTTAATTTTTTTTTTTAAAGGGACAGTAAACACCTTGTAATTACAAGACATTTCTGTTTTCTTACTATAGAATAACAGTAAACCTGTTTTAAAACTAATTAGCATATTTTTGTTTAGCTGCAGTTGTTTTTCAATTGATAAACTCCACCCACCAATTGCCTCATTTGGAGCAGCCAATCTGGGCTTGGGTCACACTTTTCACATCTTGTGCTGGAGCTATTTAATAGTTTGGCCCTTTTACATTTGTACATACATTTCAACTTTTTTATGTGTGAGGTACCCACACAAATTATACCTTGTTTTTTCCCCCAAGCATTTTTAGAAAATAATCTCAGTTTGTGGAATTAATCTTAAAGGGGCACTGAACCCAAATTTTTTCTTTCGTGATTCAGATAGAGCATGCAATTTTAAGCAACTTTCTAATTTACTCCTATTATCAATTTTTCTTCGTTCTCTTGCTATCTTTATTTGAAAAAGAAGGCATCTAAGCTATTTTTTTGGTTTGGTACCATGGACAGCACTTGTTTATTTGTTGGGTGAATTTATCCACCAATCAGCAAGAACAACCCAGGTTGCTTACCAAAAATGGGCCGGCATCTAAACTTACATTCTTGAATTTCAAATAAAGATACCAAGATAATGAAGAAAATTTGATAATAGAAGTAAATTAGAAAGTTGCTTAAAACTGCATGCTCTATATGAATCATGAAAGAAAAAATTTGGGTTCAGTGTCCCTTTAAAGTGAATGTAAATCTTGATGCTAAAGTGCCCAGTTTTTAAAAATTTGATTAAAAACAGGGGCACTTTAATTCATAAAAATGTATATTTCCTTCCTGTTGTGAAAAAAAAAACTTACCTTTGAATCTTGACAGCAGCTCCCGCTTCCTCCGCACGTCGCAAGCCTCTTCCTGGGTCTAAAATGATGAATCCGGCTTCCTCCAATCACGGCGTTGAATCAGACACTGATTCCCCGGGGGGAAGCCGTGATTGGAGGATGACGATCCATTATTTCTGACGTCAGAAATGGCTTGCGACGACCGGGAGAAGCTGGAGCAGCTGTCAAGTTTAAAAGGTAATGATGAATTAAAGTGCCCCTGTTTTTAATCAAATTTTTAAAAACCGGGCACTTTAGCATCAAAATTTACATTCACTTTAATATAGGAAAACACCTCCATATGAAATGCAAAATAAATAAATTAATAAATAAAATGTAATTTTCTATGCATAGTAGATAGTAGCACTGGAGTCATTATTCCCTAATTATGTTAAATCGAAACTTTGTTATCCCACATTTAGCACCACTTCACCTTTCCAAAACAGCAACATCACTAGGATTTTATATCTATATTTTGCAATAACAATTGATAATGGAAAATCATAAGATTAAAAAGTAATTAGGGTTGGCACTATGCGCCATCTTGCAATTTATACAGAAAATGAGTAGACATAAAATATCTAACCATACAAATATTTGATATATTTACACAATAACCTGGTGACTTTATCCATTTTGAAAATGTATGCATGATTATACCCCTGTCCAAACTCAGAGTAGCAAAAATTATTTAAAAAAAAATAAAATAGTTGTATCAAAGTCATCCTATGTAGAATTTCACAAAATATCAAATTTTTACATTCTCAGTTATTTTTGAGTCTTAAACATTTTTATTAGATCAGTCAAATATGGATCTATACGTCCTAACATCAACAGCTGGTTACTGCCAGGTAATCAGTCTTACTATGGTGATCACTTCATACATATAAGGTTATGAAACCCCTTATTTGAATCGTGGGACCTCACACTTTCAAATGAGGGGGTCTTATGATATATTTCTATTGTGGGGGTTAATAAAAGACATACAAATCACAAGAACCCCCACAATAGAAATAATGCTGTGAGGTATTTGTTATTTTTATGATAATCACTTGGCAGCATCACGGGCACAGGACCACTCATTTGATTTCAAATAAGTGTCTCTCTTTCAAGTGAGCAGTCTCTTGATCTTGTAAAATGCAGGTGATCACCCTCAATGTCAATAACCTACAAAAGCAGGCACTTAACCTCAAGGAGGTGGGCTCTAACAGAGTCCCTATTTTCTCTCCTGTTTGTGCTTGATATGACCCCCTCATTTGAAAAGCCAGCCCTGCCCTCCAAAGTTAAAGTGCACGTTAAGTGCTGCAGCAGGTAATCACTATTTCTTTCATGTAATTGGCAAGAGTCCATGAGCTAGTGACGTATGGGATATACAATCCTACCAGGAGGGGCAAAGTTTCCCAAACCTCAAATGCCTATACATAGACCCCTCACCACACCCACAATTCAGTTTTACAAACTTTTCCTCCTAATGGAGGTGGTGAAGTAAGTTTGTGCTAAGATTTCTACGTTGACATGCGCTTCTCAGCATTTTGAAGCCTGATTCCTCTCAGAGTACAGGGAGTATCACCTATTGAATGCAATGATTTTCCTAATGGGGGTCTATTTCATAGGTTCTCTGTTATCGGTCGTAGAGATTCATCTCCTACCTCCCTTTTCAGATCGACGATATACTCTCATATACCATTACCTCTACTGATAACTGTTTCAGTACTGGTTTGTCTATCTGCTATATGTGGATGGGTGTCTTTTTTGGTAAGCATGTTTTTTATTACTTAAGACACCCCAGCTATGGTCTGGCACTTTATGCATTTATATAAAGTTCTAAATATATGTATTGTACTTATATTTGCCATGAGTCAGGTTCATGTATTTCCTTGTGCAGACTGTCAGTTTCATATTTAGGGAAAATAAACATATCTGGGGTTTAGTCTTTTTTTCAATTGACTACTTTTTTTCTTGCAAATTGTGGGCAGTACTAGGCCCGCGGGTGCGCCAAATGCTAGACTTTATTGCGTCATTTTTGGCGCGAGAATTTTTTGGTGCAAAAAGTACGTCTGTTGACGCAAGTTTGTCATTTCCGGCATCGTAGTTGACGCTGAAGCCTTACACACAGTGGCGTCGTTAGTGACGCAAGTGTGTCATTTCCGGATATTGTTGGCGCCAAAAATGTTTCAGTTACGTTGTGCGTCATACAAATTTTTTCATTAATTTAATACCCCATTGTTATTTGCCTCTTGCCTTTTTCTATGTCAGAGGGCTATGCTATTTGCATTTTTCTCCCATTCCTGAAACTGTCATATAAGGAAATTGACAAATTTTGCTTTATATGTTTTATTTATTTTACATTTTGCAAGATGTCTCAATCTGATCCTGCGATAAAAGGGCCTAGGCGCCAACTAAGCAAATGGCAGGTATGACACGTATTAAATAAAAATGGGTTTAATACAATTAAAGTCGAGAATATGCATAAAATACAATGATTACAATATAAACCAATAATTCATGGATCCATGAAGGTTTTTACAATATATAATTCAATATGTAGCACAATGATAATAAAATGTTACAGTTTAAAACAATGAGGAAGGTAAACCTAATTGTGGTGGGTACACAATCCTGTCGATTTAGGATGCTGGCCTGGACCCAAACTGTGTATACTCCAAAGGGTGCAGTGGCAATCTAATGTGGGATGTAAAATACAGTTCGTGAGATCAGTCTCACACCTAAGTGAGATCAGTCTCACACCTAAGTGATTTTGGTAGATGAGGAGTGTGATAAAGGATTCGTGATCTTGTATAAACAATCAAGAAAATATAAAATAAACAATAAACAATTGGCAAGGGGCCTTGCCACAATCCAACGTGATTCAAACAATGTGATTCCAAAAAGTGTGATGAAATAATATGGTAAAAATAACAATAAAAATCACAATAAAAATCTAAATGCAAAAAATATATAGATAGTCAAATTTGATGAAAGTGAAATGTCACAATAAAAGTCTTATGTGAAAATCCAAAAGTGAAATCCTGTTGTTATCCTATTCCCCTTGATGGATATACGTTTCCAGAATTTAGTTTTGATTGTAGAGAATATCCCAAAGAGTGTGAGGAAATGTGCCTAGTGGTAAACTAGTATACAGACATGGTCCCTCCTAAAAAACAGAAATGTAGATAGTGTAGATTGTACAAATTAATAACACAAATAGAATAAGGCTCACCAGTGTCTACGCGTTTCGGCCCGTGTCAGGCCTTTCTCAAGACAGTCTTGAGAAAGGCCTGACACGGGCCGAAACGCGTAGACACTGGTAAGCCTTATTCTATTTGTGTTTTTATTTTGTACAATCTACACTATCTACATTTCTGTTTTTTAGGAGGGACCATCAGGCCCATTTATCAAGCTCCGTATGGAGCTTGAAGGGCCGTGTTTCTGGCGAGTCTTCAGACTCGCCAGAAACACAAGTTATGAAGCAGCGGTCTAAAGACCGCTGCTTCATAACCCTGTCCGCCTGCTCTGAGCAGGCGGACAGGAACCGCCGGAAATCAACCCGATCGAATACGATCAGGTTGATTGACAGCTCCCTGCTGGCGGCCGATTGGCCGCGAGTCAGCAGGGGGCGGCGTTGCACCAGCAGCTCTTGTGAGCTGCTGGTGCAATGTTAAATGTGGAGAGCGTATTGCTCTCCGCATTTAGCGAGGTCTTGCGGACCTGATCCGCAGTGTCGGATCAGGTCCGCAAGCCCTTTGATAAATGGGCCCCCATGTCTGTATACTAGTTTACCACTAGGCACTTTTCCTCACACTCTTTGGGATATTCTCTACAATCAAAACTAAATTCTGGAAACGTATATCCATCAAGGGGAATAGGATAACAACAGGATTTCACTTTTGGATTTTCACATAAGACTTTTATTGTGACATTTCACTTTCATCAAATTTGACTATCTATATATTTTTTGCATTTATATTTTTATTGTGATTTTTATTGTTATTTTTACCATATTATTTCATCACACTTTTTGGAATCACATTGTTTGAATCACGTTGGATTGTGGCAAGGCCCCTTGCCAATTGTTTATTGTTTATTTTATATTATCTTGATTGTTTATACAAGATCACGAATCCTTTATCACACTCCTCATCTACCAAAATCACTTAGGTGTGAGACTGATCTCACTTAGGTGTGAGACTGATCTCACGAACTGTATTTTACATCCCACATTAGATTGCCACTGCACCCTTTGGAGTATACACAGTTTGGGTCCAGGCCAGCATCCTAAATCGACAGGATTGTGTACCCACCACAATTAGGTTTACCTTCCTCATTGTTTTAAACTGTAACATTTTATTATCATTGTGCTACATATTGAATTATATATTGTAAAAACCTTCATGGATCCATGAATTATTGGTTTATATTGTAATCATTGTATTTTATGTATATTCTCGACTTTAATTGTATTAAACCGATTTTTATTTAATACGTGTCATACCTGCCATTTGCTTAGTTGGCGCCTAGGCCCTTTTATCACATATTCTCTTTCTTGGGTGCTTGCTAGGTGCACCTCTCCTAGGCTATAGGTACACAGTAGGCGCTTATATCCCTCTTTATCAATCTGTTCCTGCCTCAGAAGTATCTGTTGGAACTTTGCTGCCTGATGTCGGTTCTACTAAACTAAGTGCATTATATTTACGAATGTCATTGTATTGCTTATCATGATAAACTTTTGAATGCAGATATTGTGTCCATCAGTAAATAGTACATTTCCTGTTGTTGTTCCTTCAACTTTTAATGTACATGTTATACCTATGAAATTTAAAGAATTTCTTACTGATTCTATTCAGAAGGCTTTGTCTGCTATTCTGCCTTCTAATTAATATAAAGGTCTTTTAAAACTTCTCATAAGGTTGATGAAATTTCAAATGACCGACAACATAATGAATTATCCTATTCTGATGAGGATCTATCTGATTCAGAAGATCTTTCCTCAGATATTGACACTAACAAATCTACTTATTTATTTAAAATGAAGTATTTTCGTTCTTTGTTAAAGAAGTGTTAATTATTTTGGATATCGTGGAAACTAGTCCTCTTGATATTAGAACTAGTAAATTCTGTTTTTAAACCTCATGTGGTTACTCCAGAGGATTTTTTCTGTTCTTGATGCTATTTCTGTTATGATTTCTAAGGAATGGAATTAGCCGGGTACTTCTTTTATTCCTTCTTCAAGGTTTAAAAATTGTATCCTTTTACCAGCAATTTCTATAGAGTTTTGGGAAAAGATCCTCAAAGTTGATGGGGCTATTTCTACTCTTGCTGAATGTACCTCTATTCCTATTGAAGATAGTACTTAAGTTCCTTTAGATAGGAAACTTGAATCTTATCTAAGGAAAGCTTATTTATATTCAGGTCGTCTCAGACCTGCAATTTCTTTGGCTGATGTTGCAGCTGCATCAACTTTTTTTTTTTTTTTTCAACATGTTTTTATTAAGAGACCGTGATACAGTTAGATCAACAAAACATGAAAATTACAATGAAAATAATCACATAATCAATCATACATAAAAAGAAAAAAATACAATTTGCGAATAGTGTATCTTGGAATCTTGTTTTAAACTTTTACTGAACTAAGGAAAACCTAATATGCCTATGCTAACAGTAGTAATACCATCTCAATGCTCAGCCTGTGGTGTGATCGTGTCTACCTGGGGACATCTTTCATAAATTGCACTCAAACATGGATAATGTCTGTCAGGGCTTTGAATCAAGAGAGCTCGTAGCGTTGTCAGGTGGCCTGTTTTAGGGTATTGGATTTAATATAATTTTCCCAAGTAATTTGGAGTTCTATAAATTGATCCCTCTTGCCCGTTAAAAAGGAACCATATTCTTCCAGTTCTATCAGGTCTGAGACCTTATTGCGCCAAGTGGCCACTGAAGGGACATCGGGAGATCTCCAGTTTAGTGCAATTAAAACCTTTAAGCTGTTTCTCATAATTTTTAACAGGGGAGTAAAGTGGGGGTGGGGCAGTTTAATAGATTTGTTTAACAACCAGACCAGGGGGTCCAGAGGGAGGGTAAATTGAAAAATTTGTTCTATCTCTGAGATCACTGAACGCCATAGCCAGTGGACCTGGGAGCACCACCACCACATATGACTCATTCCGCTACCATGGTGGCCACACCTCCAACAACGGTTATTGGACTTTGGAAAGAGTTTGTGGATTCTCCTGGGGGTCAGGTACCAGCCATGTAATATCTTGTAGTTAATTTCCTTAATGGAGGCTGACATGGAGGCGGATTTAATATTATGAAAGATGTTAGTTGCTGTCTGGGGTGTAATGATAACTCCTAGTTCCCTCTCCCACATTTCTATGGAGTGAGGTAAGTTACCTGGGGGCAGTTGGGTGACGATATTGTAAATGTGGGAAAGGCAGTGCCTAATCGGAGGGGAAGATGTGTATAGTTTTTCAATGTTGGTAAGTGGTCGCAACAAGTTCAAACGCTGTGGGTGAGTTGTGAGATAGTGGTGCACCCTTCTGTATGAAAACCAGTTTTTGGCCCAGCTCTGACCGGAGTCTAGTAATAGCTCTTGAGTCTTTATCTGTTCGTTGTTAGTCAAGGACCACAGAGGGATGTCATGACTCTTGTTGAGTGTTCCTGCGTCGCTCGGTAGGGGAGGGAGGGTGAACTCGTCATTGTGGAGCAATGATGTTAAGGGGCCTGGGCAGGAGGAAATATATGGGTTTGACTTATTAGTGGAATCCCATACTTTCAGGGTTTCTCGTGTGATCGGGTTTTTAATTAGTTTGAGTGAGGTTTGGAAGCCTGGGTTCCAACACAAAGAGGGAAGATTAAAATCTGGGTTAAGTTTTTCTTCTAGTGAAACCCATCTCTTGTGACTCCCGTGAATCCTCCAGTCAAGAATCCTCTGGAGGAATATTGATCTATGGTACGAATCAATGTCGGGGACCCCCAGGCCCCCCTGAGTTGTGGAGCGGGACATCACGAGTTTGTTTATTCTGGGGGGTCGCCTATTCCAGATGAATGAACTAAACAGTTGCTGCATCTGTGGTATGTATGTGTTAGGGAGTTGGATGGGGAGGGTCTGCATAATATATAGCAGTCTGGGAAAGGCATTCATTTTGATTGTGTTTATCCTTCCTAACCAGGATAAACGGTTCCTTGTCCAGGATGAAAGGTCCCGAACTAAAGCAGTTTTTATAGCTGAGTAATTCAGCTTGAACATTAAATCAAAATTATCTGCTAAATGAATCCCCAGGTATTTAAGGGAATCTTTGTTCCATTTGAATGGGCATATTTTAGAGATCAAGTTTGCCAGTGAGGAGCTAATAGCCACTCCCAGCATTTCGGATTTGTCATGATTAATTTTGTAGTTGGAAAGAACTCGGAATGCCTCCAGCTCCACAAGTAGATGTGGAATTGACTCGGATGGGGTAGTTAAGGAAAACATGACGTCATCTGCGAAGAGTGACATCTTGTATTCTTCGTCTCCTACAGTCAGACCTCGTATGTTTTTATTAGACCTAATTTTGGTCGCCAAAGTCTCAATAAGGCATGTGAAAAGTAAGGGGGAAAGGGGGCAGCCCTGCCTAGTGCCGTTTGTTATCTGGAACGGGGAAGATAGAATTCCGTTAAGGGCTATCCTAGCGCTCGGTTTGTTGTATAACGCGAATATTCTATGTAGTGTCTTCTCCCCAAGACCGAAAGCCCTCAATGTTGCAGCAAGAAAAGGCCATCCGACTCTGTCGAAGGCCTTCTCTGCGTCTGTGGAAATCCAAAGTGAGGGAGTAAGATTAGTCTTAGCATGCCACAACAAGTGCATATTATGCACTGTGTTGTCTCTTGCTTCTCTGAATGGTACGAAGCCAACCTGGTCTCTGTGGATAATGTGGGGTAAGATTAAGTTAAGTCTGTTAGCAATGATTTTGGCAAAAAGTTTGATATCCGTATTTAAGAGGGAAATCGGTCTATAGTTAGGGATGGACATAACAGGTTTATTTGGTTTTGGTATCAGAGCGATGTTGGCCTGTAAGGCCGACGGAGGGAAGGGTTTGTCCTGATCTATGCTATGAAAATAAGCCAGGAGGTGTGGTGTTAGCACGTCTCTAAAGGATGTGTAATAAGTGTTACCAAATCCGTCTGGGCCTGGGGATTTACCTGGTTTCAATGATTTTATGGCTAGTTTAATTTCGTCAGTGGAAATGGGAGCGTCTAAGTCGGCCTTTTGTTCTTCACTAATTTGGGGTAAGTTTAGTTGAGATAGATAGTTTAGAATAGTGGAATTCGCCAGAGGAGGTGATTCTGAGGACAGGTTGTAGAGTGAGCTGTAGTATTGTTTAAAGCTGTCTGCTATGTCGTTAGATGTGTATCGGTCTTGTCCCTTTTCGTCTTTGATATGTAAAATGTATCTACTGAGAGCTTTCCGTCTGAGCTGCCTTGCCAACAGCTTACCCTGTTTGTTGGCACCTTCATAGTAAGTTTTTTTCAAAAATAAGGCACTACGTTTAGCCTCCTTTCCAAGGTAGCAATTGAGCTGTTGCTGTTTGTGCTCTAAACTGTCCTGGAGGGAACGGTCTTTAGGGAACAATTTATGTATTTCCTGAAGTTTGTCTAAGTCCGTGAGTAAGGAGGTTAGGTAGAGTTGTTGTTGTTTCGTCTTAGCCGCCTTTAGAGCGATCAATTCGCCCCTGAGGACACACTTATGGGCATTCCAGATATGCTGTTGGCAAATATCTGGGGTGGTGTTTGTTCTGAAGTACTCTTCAATAGACTTAGTTAAGTTAATCTTAGCCAATGGGTCGTTTAAAAGAGACTCATCAAGTCTCCAAGTCCGGGGATTATTGGTATCTGTGGGGAGATTAAATGTACAACTGACCATAGCATGGTCGGACCACGTTATGGGATGTATATCAGAGTGACGTGCATGAATTAGGCTGGTAACATCTGTTAGTATGTAATCAATCCTAGAGTAACTTTGGTGTGGGTGGGAGTAAAAAGTGAAATCTTTGTCATGCGGGTTGTGGATTCGCCATATATCATGCATGGCCAGGGCATGCAATTTGGACTTAATTAATTTTAAAGTTTTGGAGGGAATAGCAGACTTGCCAGAGGAGCAGTCTATGGTGGGGTCTAGGGCAATGTTAAAGTCTCCTCCAAATACCAAGCTACCCCTAGTTGACTCTAAGAGTTTGTTGCCTAACTGGTGGAAGAAACTGGTGACATCTAGGCTAGGGGCATAGATATTAACTAGGGTTATAAGTTTCCTATGCAAAAGTCCTGAGATGATTAAGTATCTACCCATTTTGTCTTTTTCTATTGACGTGACCTGAAAAGGAAAATTCTTTTTAATCATAATACACACCCCATTACGTTTTGAGCTGTCAGAGGAAAAGTATGCATTACCAAATTTCTGGAATGAGGCACGAGGTTCTCGACCTCTTTTGAAGTGGGTCTCTTGCAACATTACAATGTCACACCTAAGTCTCTTATAATCCCTTAAGGCTATGGTTCTCTTTTGCGGTATGTTGAGTCCCTTGACATTGTGAGATAGGACTCTGTAGCTTGACCTATCCATCTATAGTGGTACGTTTGGGGATATGAAAGATTACGCATGACAAGCACATTTTTAACAGGCAATCTGAGGCAAACTTGAGAGGTATCTTGTAGAGAGCATGAGAGGTTACAAACATGGCATGTAATAACATCAAAATAAAGTACAAACATAAATTCTTAGCTAAACCAACTAAAAGTGTACAATTAGAACTATACACCATAATCGGGGGGTGACTGGTGTTACATAAAGCTCTAATAAGCAATTTAGATCTAAAGTTGGAGTACCAGGTGTGGACCCGTGTTAGAAGGGAGGGAGCCAAAGGGAGAGGTGAAAGGGTAGGAGAGGGAGGTTTGGGGGAGGGAGAATTGAGGACAGGAAGGGTTGGTTATTGGGATAGTAGGTTTAGGTCAGCCTGGGCATGGTCTCGGCACATCTGAAAAATGGCATAAACATTAAGTGTACAAAATACATTCATCAAAAGGCATAACAAGTTATAGACCACCCAGTAGTCATGGGGAAAGTCCAGAAATCTGTGGGAAAAGAAAAAAGAAGAGAAAAAAAAAAAGAACCATACACTACCCTGACCAAAACTTTAAAAACAAGAATTGAAATCTTACCCTATTACCCAGGGCCAGAGATAGTCCAGAAACAATTAAATAGGAGCCTGAGCTTGTGTTTTAGCATGATCTCCCTAGACCATTAGCTAGTGATATGAGTCTAATATTTATTGCAGAGGATCACGGCTGTGGGGGGTTTCGCAGGTCGGGAGAACCGGTGGGTGCAGGGTCGGTTTTTCTTCTCTTAGAGTTGACTTTATTCCATTGAGGGCGCTGTTCCTTGGGGTTGTCCCCCCCTCTGTCTGGTTGTCTTGAGGTGGTCGCAAGGACATCTTCGTCTGGAGGCTCAATGGTGATGTTCAGTTTCTTGGATACAGTGTCTAAGTCCTGGAAAGATTTGTATATGATTTGAGAGCCATTATGGGAGATTATCAAGCTGAATGGGTATCCCCAGCGGTATTTGATGTTGTGATCTTGCAGGGCCTTAGTAAGGAATCTGACCTCTCTCCTTCTCTGGATAGTTTGTGGGCAGAGATCTTGAAAAATTTGTAAAGTATGACCTTTATAGGAAATGGAGCACCTGGTTCTCGCTGATTGCCAGATGTCATCTTTGGTAGTAAATCTGAGAAATCTCATTATCACGTCCCGGGGTGGAGCAGGAGGTTTGGATGGTGGTCTTAGCGCCCTATGAATCCGCTCAATCTCATCAGGTTGTAAGGGGGGTAATCTGGGATTCAAGAAATGAAATAGCTCAGCCGCATAAGATTTTAGTTGCTCTGGAGAAACTTCTTCAGGTATGCCTCTGATTCTGAGGTTATTCCGTCTCCCCCGATTATCAAGATCCTCAAGTTTCTCTTGTAGGGCCTGTACCATGGAATCTTGTATTGAGAGTTGTTGTGTGTTAGAACTGACCATGGAATTGAGCGCCTCTTGGCCTTCTTCTATGTAATCAAGCCTAGAGCTCATATCATTTAAGTCTTTCTTTAAATCCCTCATTTCGCCTTTTATAAAAGATTTCAGTGATTCAAAGTCAGATTTGGATGGGAGATCTGCTATTTGTGAGGGTAAAGTGAGTAGGGATTTATATTGCATAGGAGTAAGATCTGACTGCATCTCTGTGCTGGATTGATCCTGTGATAAAGAGGACTCAGTGTGGCCTGGGTCAGATGGCTGAAAAAAAGCTGACACTGACGGTGTGTTAGTAACAGGCTTGTTAATTTTATCTGATTTGGGGCCCTTGCGCTGAGACATCCTGGGCCAAAAAGTGTGGTAGTTTCAGAGTCACTGGGATTATACACCACTTCTAGAGGAGGTGATAAAAACTGATTTATCCTTGATTTCAGTAGCCCCCTGGAGCTGAGCTATTAGGGATCTGTGAGTAAAGCTATGCAGATCTTACTCACTATGTATATCAGAAGCCACGAGGTAGCAGATGGGAAGGCTGTCTGTGTAAGAAGGCCCAAGTCCTGGTGTTTGTGAGTGAAAGTGGTAGCAGTTTTAAGATGACAAAGGGGTGTCCCAGATCTTGTGAGTTTATCCCCTATTGTGGTTAAAAGTACCCGTGAAGTGTGGAAGAGGGCTGATAGTTATAGAGGTTGCCCTTTTATGTGTCCTATTCAGGTTCTAAGGCTGCTCCCACCCGGGTCCTCTCCAACTGTGTAGCCTTTGTGTGGAAGATACTCTTACCCCGGAGCCTGCAGAATGATCCGGTAGCGGTTTAGTCTTGTCAGGGACTCTGATCACGTTGGTCGCGTTCCCTGGTCTCTTGGGCCGCGCGAACAGTGCGCGGATGCGGCTGGGCCCGATCAGCAGCAGATGTTTGTTAGCATCGGTAGGTGCGCCTCCTCTGTTCTCGCAGCAACAAGGACCGGAGACCCAAGGAAGCGAGCTGGAGTTGGTCTGCAGCCGTATGGGGTCCCGAGTGCTCACTCAGGGGATGCCGGGCAGTGGGTGCCGCGAGAGGCTTGTGCCAAGATGGCGACCGGGTGTCTGTGACGGGTGAAGCCTTTTCCACAGCTTGGGGAAGGAGTAGGTATGGAAGGGACAAATGAGAGGTTTAGGATGCTCCCTGCTGTGACATGAGGGTTAGAAGAACACCGGAGTGTAATTTAGGGTCCCCATAAGGATATCTCCTTCTCTTTGAGCAATAACAGCACCGGAGCTTTAGCAAAAAGCAGCCATGTACCAGCACGGCTCGGCTCCGCCCCTCTGCATCAACTTTTTTGTTGGAGATTTGGCGCAACAAGAATTGGATTCTGATTTATCTAGTATTATTCGCTTACTGCAACATACTAATCAGTTCTGATGCCATTTTTTGATATTATCAAGATTGATGTTAGATCTATGTCTTTAGCTATTTTTAGCTACAAGAGTTTTGAGGCTTAAATCTTGGAATGCTGATATGACTTTTTAAGTCTAGATTGCTATCTCTTTCTTTCCAAGGTAATAAGAGACCTAAGGGTAAATATAAAGCTTCTAAATCGTTTTCGTTCTTTTTTTCAAATAAGGAACAAAAACCTAATCCTTCCCTATGGAATCTGTTTCCAATTGGAAACCTTCATTAAATGGAATAAATCCAACCCATTTAAGAAACCAAAAGCCAGCCCCTAAGTCCGCATGAAGGTGCGACTCTCATTCCAGCTCAGCTGGTAGGGGGCAGATTAAGGTTTTTTCAAGAATGTTTTGGATAAATTCGGTCCAAAATCAATGGTTTCAGAATATTGTCTCTAAGGGGTTTCAAATAGGATTCTGAGTAAATCCTCCTGTGAGAAGATTTTTTTCTCTCACACATCCCAGCAAATCAGTTAAAGCTCAGGCTTTCCTGAAGTGTGTTTCAGACCTGGAGTTTCAGGAGTAGTCATGCCAGTTCCTTTTCAGGAACAAGGTCTGGGGTTTTATTCAAATCTATTCATTGTCCCAAAGAAGGAAATTTCATTCAGACCAATTCTGGATCTGAAAATTTTGAATCGTTATGTAAGAGTACCAATTTTTCAATGGGGACTTTAAGGACTGTTCTGCCTTTTATTCAGCAAGGACATTTTAGGTCCACAATGGATTGCAGGATGTATACCTTCATATTCCGATTCATTCAGATGATTATCAGTTCCTGAGATTCTCTTTTCTAGACAAGCGTTACCAATTCGTTGCTTTTCCATTTGGACTAGCAACCGCTCAAACAATCTTTTTTAAAGGTTCTTGGTGCCCTGCTTTATGGAAACCAGAGAGCAGGGTATTGCAGTGTTTCCTTATTTGGATGATATCTTGGTACTAGCTCAGGCTTTCCGTTCTGCAGAATCTCACACTAATCAACTACTGTTGTTTCTTCAGAAACATGGTTGGAGGATCAATTTTCAAAAAAGTTTCTTGATTCCTCAGACAATGGTCACCTTTTTAGGTTTCCAGATAGATTCAGTGTCCATGACTTGTCTCTAACAGACAAGAGACGTTTGAAAGTGGTTGCAGCCTGTCGGCACCTTCAGTCTCAGTCATTCCCTTCATTGGTTGTGTGCATGGAAAATTTAGGTCTCATGGCTGCAGCATTGGACGCGATTCCCTTTGCTCGTTCTCATATGAGACCTCTCCAGCTTTGTTTGCTGAATCCATGGTGCAGGGATTATACAAAGATATCACAATTAATATCCTTAAATCCCAATGTTTGACACTCTCTGACATGGTGGTAAATCACCAGCAATTAGTTCAAGGGGCTTCTTTGTTCAGCTAACCTGGACTATGATCCCTACAGATCCAAGTCTTTCAGGTTGGTGAGCTGTTTGGGGATCTCTGACAGCACAAGGGGTTTGGAAATCTCAAGAGGCGAGATTACCAATCAATATTTTAGAACTCCGTGCAATTCTCAGAGCTCTTCAGTTTTGGCCTCTGTTGAAGAGAGAACTGTTCATTTATTTTCAAACAGACAATATCACATACAGTGGCATTTGTCAATCAGCAGGGTGTGACTCACAGTCCACAAGCTATGAAGAAGTATCTTGGATACATGCTTGGGCAGAATCCAGTGCCTGTCTAATTTCTGCGGTGCATATCCCAGGTATAGACATTGGGAGGCGGATTATCTCAGCCGTCAGACTTTACATCCTGGGGAGTGGCTCCTCCATCCAGATGTGTTTTCTCAGACTGTTCAGATATGGGGTCTTCTACAGATAGATCTGATGGCCTCTCATCTAAACAAGAGACTTCCCAGATGCCTGTCCAGGTTCAGGGTTTTTCAGGCAGAAGCAGTGGGTGCGCTGACACTTCCTTGGTGTTGTCAACCTGCTTATATTTTCCCGCCTCTAGTTCTTCTTTCAAGAGTGATCTCCAGAATCATCATGGAACAATCATTTGTGTTGCTGGTGGCTCCAGCATGGCCTCACAGGTTTTGGTATGCAGTCTTGTTCGGATTTCCAGCTGCCAACCTTGGCCACTTCTGTTAAGGCCGGACCTACTGTCTTAAGGTCCGTTTTCAATCAGATTTTCAAATCATTAAATTTGAAGGTATGGAAATTGATCGCTTAGTGCTAAGTCATAGAGGTTTCTCTGGCTCAGTGATTACTATGTTACAAGCTAGTAAATCTGTCTCTTGAAAGATTTATTATCGAGTTTGGAAGACTTACATTTCATGGTGTTCTTCTCATAAATTCTCTTGGCATTCTTTTAGAGTTACAAGAATTTTACAGTTTCTTTAGGATGGTTTGGATAAGGTTTTGTCTGCAAGTTCCTTGAAGGGACAAATCTCTGCTCTTTCTGTTTTATTCACAGAAGATGGCTAAACTTCCTGATATTCACTGTTTTGTACAGGCTTTAGTTCGTAGTTAAGCCTGTCATTAAATCAATCTCTCCTCCTTGGAGTCTTCTCTTAATTTGGTTTGGAGGGCTTTACAGGCTCCTCCATATTGAGCCTATGCATTCTTTGGACATTTGACTACTTTCTTGGAAAGTGTTGTTCCTTTTGGCCATCTCTTCTGCTAGAAGAGTTTCTGAGCTATCTGCTCTTTCTTGTGAATCTCCTTTTCTGATTTTCATCAGGATAAGGCGGTTTTACGGACTTTGTTTAAATTTTTTCCTAAGGTTGTGAATTCTAACAACATTAGTAGAGAAATTGTTGTCCCTTCCTTGTGTCCTAAATCCTAAGAATTCTTTGGAAATATCCTTACATTCTTTGGATGTGGTGAGAGCTTTGAAATATTATATTGAAGCTACTAAAGATTTCAGGAAGACTTCTAGTCTATTTGTTATATTTTCTGGTCCTAGGAAAGGTCAGAAAACTTCTGCTATTTCCTTGGTTTCTTGGTTAAAGCTTTTTATTCTTCAAGCTTATTGGAGTTGGGTCAGGCCCCGCCTCAGAGAATTACAGCTCATTCTACTAGATCAGTCTCCACTTCGTGGGCTTTTAAGAATGAAACTTCAGTTGATTAAATTTGCAAAGCGGCAACTTGGTCTTCTTTACACACATTTACTAAATTCTACCGTTTTGATGCATTTGCCTCTTCAGAAGTTCTTCAGGCAGCTGTTTCAGTTTGATTCTTCTGCTGATGTTTTAATTTTTTCTTGTCATTTAAAGAATAAACTTATATTTTGGGTTGTGGATTATTTTTTCAGCAGAAAATGGCTGTTTAATTTTATCCCTCCCTCTCTAGTGACTCTTGTGTGGAGTTCCACATCTTGGGTATTGATATCCCATACGTCACTAGCTCATGGACTCTTGCCAATTACATGAAAGAAAATATAATTTATGTAAGAGTTTACCTGATAAATTCATTTCTTTCATATTTGCAAGCATCCATGAGGCCCACCCTTTTTTATGGTGGTTATGATTTTTTTGTATAAAGCACAATTATTTCAAAATTCCTTTATTGATGCTTTTTACTCCTTTCTTTATCACCCCACTACTTGGCTATTCGTTAAACTGAATTGTGAGTGTGGTGAGGGGTGTATTTATAGGCATTTGAGGTTTGGGAAACTTTGCCCCGGCTGGTAGGATTGTATATCCCATACGTCACTAGCTCATGGACTCTTGCCAATTTGAAAGAAATTAATTTATCAGGTACATTCTTACATAAATTATGTTTTTTATGGTGATCACCTGCAGCTTACAGGGGGATGCAACACTCTTTAAAATGAGGGGTAACTTATCCCTGCAAGTGGGCACAGGGCTGAAATACAGCCCCTGGTTCAGTTTCCATAACTTTCTGCAATAGCAGGGATTTTCCACCCCTTTGTGCCTATGGTGACCTCACAGTGCCTGCCAGGAAGAGGCAGCGATCAGGGGGTCCCCAGAATCCAGATCGGAAGGGAGGACCCCATCAGAATGACTACACATCTTCATTATCTGTACTGGGGAGTGGATGTGCATGAGGACCACAGGTCATCCAAGGGGCTAAGCAGATTACTCTAGAACATTCTACTATATAGTAATATGTAAATAGCATAGTGTTAACTGGTTTTATTTTCTTCCCAAAGTCAATATTTATTTCCTAAGATATGGTGAGTCCATGGAATCAATTACTAGTTGGAATATCACTCCTGGCGAGCAGGAGGAGGCAATGAACACAACAGCAAAGCTGCTATATTTGTCACTTCCCTTACCCATAACTCCCAGTCATTCTCTTTGCCTTTAGTGCAAGGAGGAGGTGAAGTAATTAGGTGTCCTGATTAAGATTCTTCTATCAAGATTTTTTTTATTTTGAAGTCTGGGCAAGATTGCTCTGGCCTTCTATCACAGTTTGGGTATAGCTGTACTTCACGTTAGTCTCTTCAGCAGGGCTGTGGTAGCTTTAAAGCAGTTAGGAACTTGAAAAGTGGGCTTTGCTGTGTTTTTCTAACATGTTGCTGCCCTGGTATAGAAAGCCTGAGTAAGTTTACTCTGTCTTTCTCTTTACACACGTTGTGAGTCGTCTGACTGCCACTGTAAAAAGCCCTTTTTTTACCTGCCTAATGAAACGACCAGTGGTGGTCAAGAAACGCGTTGCATATCAATAAAGCGTCCACTTTTTATCCTCTGTGGAAGTTGTCAGTCTGTCTGTTTGCAACACCAGCTCCAATTACTGTCAGGGTGATCACAAGCCGTTTCCTGAGACGCCAAGGAACAGTGAACTAGCCGCTGTAAAGAGCTAGACTGCCTGAGAGCACTGGTCACTGAACAGTGCAACGAATTCCGGTAAGCCTTTATTACCACTTTCAAACACCCTTATTTAAGGGACATATTACACTATGAGGCGCCCTCTTTCTGCTTCAATCTAATAGATTCACCTTACACCGGGTTAAAGGGAGCAGCCTCAACTACCTATTTGCATACGGAATACGAGCAGAGATCATTATAGCCATACCGGACCTTTTTTCACCTGTTGATAGAGAACCATATACGAACATTTGTGTTTTGGAGATCATATTCATTGCTTGTTTTTTTAGAGAGCGCAACTCTTTTCGGATCCCCTCCTGGGTTCTGTTTCTTGTCTTTTGTTAAATTTGTATGTTGTAGTAGAAGCGCCATCTTAGGTGCTTTTTGTGCGGCCGGATGAAGTTCGATGTTTGCACGCTTTATCGCCATGTCATTTTTGTGGTCCCGCCTCCTTTGTTTCAGGAGGAGAAGCGTCATCTTGAACTGCTATTTTGATGTCCCTGCATCGTTCTCCGACCGAGAGTGGAGCGGCGTTTCTCCTCTGCACAGTTTTTGAAAGTTAATAGTGCTGTGAGGCAGAGTCAAGAAGATTTCCCGTATTCAGGGTCTCCATTGTAATTTTACAAACAGAACTGGTATAGAGTTTTAGTCTGCTGGTTTTTTTTAATATTTAGAGTACCTATATTTATTTTTTATTTGTGTAAATAAACAATGGTAATCTGTCTCTCCATTTCACTCAGGGATACCATGGGAGAGAAATGTTGTTTTTCTTTGTTCCGGTATGGTACTCTATAGCATATATTTGTTATATGGGCCATTTTCATATCCCTTATTTATGTTAGAGTTCCTTCATATAAGGAATATTTATCATAATTTCTATAGGCTATTCTTACGCTGTTATTTTTTCATTTAAAGTGATAGCACAAGTTTAAAAAAAAAACAAAAAAAAAACTGATACATTTCTGAAGCACAAGGATATCTCAATAAATATCCATAAGGAATGTCCCTTTTCAGACAGTATATCTCAGCACATGTGGGGACTCGGGATAGAGCACACCAAATAGTGTTTCACCCAGTCTTTAGTTATAGATTCCTCAAAATGCACTCACATACTGCAGAACAATCACTGCTCTGTTTTCACCACTTGCCATATAATTTCAGTTTCATATGTTGCCCCACAAGTGGTACTTACTTCCTTTTTTAAGATCAAGTGAATCCATAGATGTAAATATACAATTTATTTGTTTAAAACATTTGTATACATAAAAATAATAAAATGTTTCAAACAATCTATACAATGTCACTAGGGGATATTATAAAGTCTCACTCCCTCTACAGACTTTTAATGCTTTTGAGAGTGTAAATGTAAACCGCTACTCTGGCGTGTGGTAAAACCTGCACTAGCAGGCGTATATCCAGTAACAGTCTTTTTGATGGGGAATCCCTTTCTTGTGACAAAAGAGCATCCGACACGTGTTTTGTCATCCTGGCTCTGTCAAGGTCTTCTAAAAATCCATATTAAAATAAGATAAGAAAACAAAAATGACTAAGTAAGTGCTGGCTGTTCTGTGTTGTGTCTGCTACATATAAATATTTTTTTTGCTTTGCACCCAGGCTTGTCACTGGATGTAAATCTATCTTTCTATGAGTGCCTGATTGAGCACCTATCTTTCTATGAGTGCCTGATTGAGCACCTAACTTTCTGTGAATGGCTTATCGAGCACCTAGCTTTCTGTGAGTGCCAGATTAAGCACCTAGCTTTCTGTGAGTGCCTGATTGAGCGCCCAGCTTTCTGTGAGTGTCTGATTGAGCACCTAGCTTTCTGTGAGTGCCTAATTAAGCACCTAGCTTTCTTTGAATGCCTGATTGAGCATCCAACTTTCTGTGAGTGCCTGATTAAGCACTTAGCTTTCTGTGAGTGCCTGATTGAGCACCTAGCTTTCTGTGAGTGCCTGATTAAGCACCTAGCTTTCTTTGAATGCCTGATTGAGCATCCAACTTTCTGTGAGTGCCTGATTAAGCACCTAGCTTTCTGTGAGTGCCTGATTGAGCACCTAGCTTTCTGTGAGTGCCTGATTGAACACCTAGCTTTCTGTGAGTGCCAGATTAAGCACCTAGCTTTCTGTGAGTGCCTGATTAAGCACCTAGCTTTCTGTGAGTGCCTGATTGAGCACCTAGCTTTCTGTGAGTGTCTGATTGAGCACCTAGCATTCTGTGAGTGCCTGATTAAGCACCTAGCTTTCTGTGAGTGCCAGATTAAGCACCTAGCTTTCTGTGAGTGTCTGATTGAGCACCTAGCATTCTGTGAGTGCCTGATTAAGCACCTAGCTTTCTGTGAATGCCTGATTGAGCATCTAACTTTCTGCGAGTGCCTGATTGAGCACCTAACTTTCTGTGAGTGCCTGATTGAGCACCTAGCTTTCTGTGAGTGCCAGATTAAGCACCTAGCTTTCTGTGAGTGCCTGATTGAGCACCTAGCTTTCTGTGAGTGCCTGATTGAGCACCTAGCTTTCTGTGAGTGCCAGATTAAGCACCTAGCTTTCTGTGAGTGCCTGATTGAGCACCTAGCCTTCTGTGAGTGCCTGATTGAGCACCTAGCTTTCTGTGAGTGCCTGATTGAGCACCTAGCTTTCTGTGAGTGCCAGATTAAGCATCTAACTTTCTGTGAGTGCCTGATTGAGCACCTAACTTTCTGTGAGTGCCTGATTGAGCACCTAGCTTTCTGTGAGTGCCTGATTGAGCACCTAGCTTTCTGTGAGTGCCAGATTAAGCACCTAGCTTTCTGTGAGTGCCTGATTGAGCACCTAGCTTTCTGTGAGTGCCTGATTGAGCACCTTACTTTCTGTGAGTGCCTGATTGAGCACCTAGCTTTCTGTGAGTGCCTGATTAAGCACCTAGCTTTCTGTGAATGCCTGATTGAGCATCCAACTTTCTGTGAGTGCCTGATTGAGCACCTAGCTTTCTGTGAGTGCCAGATTGAACACCTAGCTTTCTGTGAGTGCCTAATTGAACACCTAGTTTTCTGTGAGTGCGAGATTGAGCACCTAGCTTTCTGTGAGTGCCAGATTGAGCACTGCGAGCTGTGAGTTTTGCCAGTGGCACGGGATGTGCATCCACTCTGATTTGAGAGTTCAGTCCATCTTTAATTTAGTCAATAATACTGTTCAGAGATTACTCCGTAACTAAATAAATTTTATTATATAATATAATAATAAACAGATCTTTACATAAGTTAAAATCTATCACAGCTCTTGCCGGCATCTCAAGGATTAACCCAAGCCATAACCTTGACTGTAAACCCAGACCTTAAAGGATTCCAAAAGTTTACTTTTTTAAGCGGTATTAGATAATCAGATTCGTAGCACCAAAGTTACTATTTCAGCACTTACCTACTTATACACGAAAACGAAGTCTCCAACACTAATAAAATTATATTTTATATTGCGATTCTGATGTCACCGAAGCCAAACCCCCTATTATGGGCCTTTCACTACCCAAACGAATGTCCAATCACAATATATTTTCACGCATATCATTATAATCCCATTTCGTCACTGTGCGCATGCGCACTGCATTGCGGTAACTATGTCCAATCACGATATATTTACACGCATAACATTATATGCCCATTTCGTCACTGTGCGCATGCGCACTGCATTTCAGTAACCTGCGCGAATGCGCAGAATGTACCTTTGAGACTGCACTTGATGTATAGAAGGAGAGTGACATATCATATGACGATTTCATAAGATCACGCATGCGCATTACAGATGAATACCGACATTTTGATAACTCAGGTTATCGTAGCTGATTCGTGTCTGCTAAAGAAACTGAGAGCAGTGGGTTTGGAAAACAATAAAATTTTACAGAAGCATATCTCAATAACGGTAATAATATGACACAGTAAGTGCTTTACATATATAATTGTTAAATATGAATATATCGATTAAAGAAGAGTTTTATTCTGCCTTTAGTGTCCCTTTAACCCCAGTTACTAAGCATAATATTATAGGCAGAAAGATTTCGGCATACTCAGAAGTGATAGTGTAGTGAAAGATCCTGTGTGACTGAATATCAGTTACAGCTGATGTTACTGAGCTATTCTGTAAAAATGTTGGCACTAAAACTGGTGTCTTAAAGGGACATTGTACACCCATTTAATGTGTTCCCAACTGTCCATTTTACATGCTGGAGTGTAATTAAATAGCTCCTTTTATTTGTTTATTTTATTTCATAAGGTGGCAAGAGTCCACAAGCCATTACTCCTGGGATTCAACTCTCGGCCACTAAAAGGAGGCAAAGATACCTAACTTTCCATAAGCATTTAATCCCTCTCAACTCTCTGGTATCCCAGTGTTATTTTTGCTTCCACAGGAGGAAGGCGAAGAAGTAAGATGCTCTAGATTCTTCATTTAGAGGGGTTCTCAGACAGATTTGAGACCCATTTTCCCCCTCAAAGAGCTACTTTTGGGACAAAAGTAAGTAAGGAGTACTGGGTAGTGACAGAATTACACCGTATGGAAGTTAGTCACAAGCCAGCCACATGTGTTGAGGGAACCTGCACTCACATAGCCCACAGGCTATTAGCAGGTACACCATTCTTAAGGTACCTCATAGCCATTGGACACATATTTCTCTCAGACATTATCACATTTAATCAAGACTATGGGGTCAATTTATAAAGCTCCGTACGCCTGCTCTGAGGTGGCAGACAGAAATTAACCTGATCGAATACGATCAGGTTGATTGACACCCCAAGAACTGCTGGTGGAATGATAAATGCCAACTGCATATGCTGTCGGCATTTATCGATGTGCAGTGGACATGATACGCTACATTGTATCATGTCCGCTCGCACCTTAATAAATTGACCCCAATATATTAACATTAGTCTAGTATATATGTATAAATGCTTATATGGGAGACATTTGTTTGTATGAGTTACTATTTGTGATATTGTTTATTTGCATGCTCTCATATATACTGTAGCTATCTAGCACTCACCAGGCTTCAGATATCGTACTTCTTTGGTTTTCCGGAATGAGCATCGGCTCATATGTATGTATGTGTGTGTGTGTGTATATATATATATATATATATATATATATATATATATATATATATATATATATATGTATATAATTACTATTTTTCTATTGTTTAGTATGCGCTGGCTCTTGCTTGATTATTCATTTATTTGTGCGTTCATAATTTGTTAGCGTGCTCCTGTCTATATGGTTTCATTTCATTTAGTGTGGCAATTGAATAGCATTTTTGTTTTTTTTACTGTGCTATTCCCACCTTTTTAAACGGTTTCTAGCACGCTAAGGCTATAGTTATACAACTGTAACATTATCTATTTACTGTTGTGTATATTCAAATTTGCACATTAAAGCTTTCTGTTTGTGGCTGTTCCTTTGAAACTTACTATAGCTCTGAGACTTTTTTGCATAGGTTCTAACAACTCCTTTGTATGTTTTAAGACATCAGGGTATTTCTTTGGGTCCATTAATGGAAAAATATTATGGTCAGATTTTATGTGCTCCCTTTAGCTGTATTTTCAACAACAGTTTATATGGTGAGAGAATCAATTTTCAGGAAGTTTTTTCTCCTCAGTTATGAGTTTTATTTCTGAGAGTCTTTGTAGACTGTACCATGCAACTTTCTCTTACGGATCAGTGCAGATCTAAGTTAAAACAGTTTGTTCTTTCTTTCATTATTTGTTTTATGTATGGTAGATGTGGGTGAATGATTTCTCCATCAGATGTCCCTTTGCACATTTTATATCAGCCTTATTGATTTATCTTGCTTTTTTCTTTGTGTAGGGATTACACTCTGTTTTCTTAGTAATCATTTTGGATTCTTCAGCAAAACAGTCTATGTCCTAGGGGTTTATTCTCCACTCCATTTTTTTATTCATGCTTTTGGACAATAATTTCTACTGAGGCCAGTTTGTCAAGTTGGGGTGTAGTCTCGGATTTAAGGAGAGTGCAAGGAGTTAATTTCCTCAGGAGGTTACCAATAAATATCTTCGTACTTGCAATTTTCTTACTTCAAAGACTTGGACTTTTGTCAAATGAGATACTGTCTCTGTTTTTTAAGTCAGACAATGTCACTGCTGTGAAAACATTTTGTGAGGCAGATTGCTTCAATTTACAATTTCTTCATCTGGGCGAAGGGTTTCTCAATCAAGGGGTTTTTATACCAGTTTGTGAATCTATGACTTAGTTCACGTTTAGACCTTATGGTCTCTTGTTTAATCCTGTCTATTGCAGATGCTTTACCGGAACCAGGGATACTTAATCTCAGTTTCTGAAGGCTCTGGTATAAAACCCCTTGATTGGTAATTTAGTATTTCATCTAGTTTACCTTTTCTTTCATACATGTGGTGAGAGTCCACAAGAGTCCACAATCCTTTACTCCAAGGAATTACTCTTCCCTACCACTAGTTGGAGGCAAAGATTCCCAAACCCCAAGAGCTATATAAAACCCCTTTCATCTCACAGGTACCTCAGTCTTTTCTTTGCCTCCACTGGAGATGGTTTAAAAATAAAGATGTGCATTTGAGTCTACAAAGAGATAGGGTTTCAGTCTATGGTGAGGTCTGTTTTCCATACAGTATTTGTAAGTAGGATGTATATGGGGTATGGTTAGTGGCTCTTTTTTCACCTCATGGGAAATTTGTCACAGACCTTCCATAATTGATCACAGGGACTTGTATTTTGCCTCCTTCTATGGATCTATAATATACTCCTATTCCATAACCTCTGCTGATATGTTTCAGTACTTGTTTGGCTTTATTCTGGTTTACTGGTAGATAAGTGTCTATTGGTTTTTTTCAGGCTTTGGCACAAATTAAGCGTGTGATCAACCCAATATCCTGGCCCTCCCTGGTAATGTTTACCAGTGAGAAGCCCTCTCCCAAAGAGCCGTGGACAGAAATGACTACTCCCCTGATTACCTATAAAGGTAATCTGGATCCCTTCCACTATCCTCTTAGTTCTGTCCAGCCTTCAAGGTGGACAGGACTAGGAGGCTCTCTCTTCGATCCCAGGCAGTTGTAGGCTACAAGATTTCCCATGTTGGCTTTGCTTCGCCTGCAGCGGATGGATCCTGGCTGGTGGGAGTGGCTATCTAGGTCTTCTCTAGAGAGCCCTTTAGTGAGAGCCGCCTTGTTCCATGATGTCACTGGATATGACGTCACAGAGGTTCCATCTGAGGATCCTCTGAAACACGTGCATGGGCCTAGCTGTGCAGTTGCCATTTTGTTTCTTGGAGATTTAGGATGTTCTCCTATTCTCCATAGTCCCTGGCTATGTGCCGGTTGTGCTGTTCCAGTATTCAAGCACCTTGGTATGCTCTTTTAATATTGGGCGCCTCTATTTTTCTATAGTTGTGAATAATGTCTGAACCTCGCCAGAGCCATGACACTGCCCAGGGAGATGCAGTTATTTAAAAAAAAAGCCCTGAGCCCAAGCCTGCCTGTGCATTATGTGCCCTGTTGGCAGGATAAGAAAATATGTAAAGATTAATTCTGAGGGCAAGGCTTCTTTAATACATTGAAATGATCCTGCAGCTACTGCTGTGTTTGATACTGCTACATTATGTTAATTTATAAAAGGCATCAAAGAGATCTTAGGTGTTGGGGAAGAACAACCTTCTGTGTCTTCAGACTGGTTAAAATCTAAGACAGATTCTGTTGAAACCTTTCTAGTGACTTAGGGGCCGATTTATTAAAGTGCGGACAGACATGATACAATGTAGCATATTATGTCTGTCGCACATCGATGAATGCCGACAGCATATGCTGTCGGCATTTATCATTGCATAAACGGTTCTTGTGAACTGCTTGTGTAATGCCCCCCCTGCAGATTCGCGGCCAATCAGTCGCTAGCAGGGGGTGTCAATCAGCCCGATTGTATGTGATCGGGCCCATTGATGTCCGCAGCCTCAGAGCAGGCAGACCAGTTATGGAGCAGCGGTCTTTAGACCGCTGTTTAATAACTGCTGTTTCCAGCGAGCCTGAAGGCTCGCGCGGAAACAGGGGCATCAAGTTCCATTCAGAGCTTGATAATTTGGCCCCTTAGTCTTTAAAGAATATTTATTTGGAGGAATTTAAAAAAAAATAAAGCAGTTTAATGTTTCTGATAAATTATTCAAAGTTTCCCTTTACCTAAACCACTTCATTGTCAATTGTCTACTCCACCTAAAATTGATGCAGCAATTTCTAGTTTATCTAAAAAAATGTTTTTCCTTATAGTCTAGATGACCCTGGAGCCTTTAGGGATGTAATGGATAAAAAGAAGGAGCATAACCTTAAAGGGACAGTCAAGACCAGAAATGTTGTTGTTTAAAAAGATAGATAATCCCTTTATTACCCATTCCCCAGTTTTGCATAACCAACACAGTTATAATAATACACATTTTACCTCTGTGATTACCTTGTATCTAAGTCTCTGAAAACTGCCCCCTTATTTCAGTTCTTTTGACAGATTTGCATTTTAGCCAATCAGTGCTCAATCCTAGGTAGCTTCACATGTGTGATCTCAATGTTATCTATATGAAACACATGATCTAATGCCCTCTAGTGGCGAAAAACTGTCAGATTAGAGGCGGCCTTCAAGGTCTAAGAAATTAGCATATGAGCCTCCTAGGTTTAGCTTTCAACTAAGAATACCAAGAGAACAAAGCAAAATTGGTGATAAAAGTAAATTTGAAAGTTGTTTAAATTTACATGCCCTATTTGAATCATGAAAGTTTATTTTGGACTTGACTGTCCCTTTAATTGACTTTATTTTCTGTCTTTAAAGCTACAGATACCTGGTCTTCTTATATTATGCAATATATTTTTACCTCTCAAGATGTACATTTATGCGTTTTATTTCAGATTTAAAGAAAGGTTTTGTCTTTTCATTATCTGCTGTTTCTGAGATGTTACATTTAACGGCTAGATCCAGCTAACATGGTAAGAAGAGCACTTTGGCTTCATCACTGGGAGGCTGATCCCAGCTCCAAGATGAATTTGTTTAATGTTTGAAGGTAGCATGTTATTTGGTAAAGAGCTTGGTACTCTATTTCTGATACTTGTACTGATTTCTAAACTTTCAGGAGGGAAAAGTTATTTTCTTCCCCAGGCACCAAAGTTTAACAAATCGTTTTCTTATGCCCATAGAAAGAAAAATCAATATCAGAATTTTAAGACCTCTTTAAGAAGGGAGTCCTTTTGCCTTCCAGATTGGAAAATGCAGGTGCAAGCCAGAACAAAAACAATGAGGGTACGCCTGTCCAGATGCCTTTGGGAGGAAGGCTTTCCAGGTTCAGAGACATCTGGACAGAGGTAATTGTTGACAAAAGGGTCTTACAGATTCTCACAAGAGTCTATACACTGGAATTCAAGAAGAAACCTCAAATTCCTTGCATTATCATCTCACCACTTCCACTCTAAGAGGTCTTTGGGCTAGAACACTAAAGGTTCAGGTGAGGTAAGGTTCTGCTATCTCTGCCATTACTGGAGTCAAGTGGGCACATAAACCTTTGGTTCATCAATTATTTCAGGCCTTGGTTCATATATAACCTTCTACCAAATCCGCCATTCCAGCATAGGATCTTCCTTTGGTTTTGGAAGCTTTGATGGAAATACCCTTTGAACCCATTAGGGAGATCTCACTCTTGTTTCTTACATTGAAAACCATTTATCCGATTGCTATTATATCTGCAAGACGAGTCTCTGAATTGCAAGCCCTTTCTGTCAAGGAACTTTTTCTCACTTTCTATAAAGATAAGATTGTTTTGCACACAGTTCCTGAGTTTTTTTTAGCAAAGGTTGTCTCTGATTTTCATAAATCCCAAGACATTGTGTTACCATCTTTTTGTTCAGAGATGCAAGATCTAGCAGGAAAGCCATTTTACTGACTTGATGTGCTGCGCTGTCTACACACATATGTTTCAAGAACTAAGTCTATTAGAAAGACATATCCTTTGTTGGTAGTACCAAGGAGTTAACTACAAGGTCAAGCTCCTGAAAAATCCTCTTTTGCCAGTTGGATAGTACAGACAATCTCACGAGTATATAAACAGAAGAATCAACTGGTTCTAGTTGGGCTTAAGGAACATACTACATGGGCAGTGTCAACATCATGGAATTTGGAAGCAGATGCTACATCTATGGAGATATGTCAAACAGCAGTCTGGAGTTCTCTTCATACCTTTGTCTCTCATAAGTTGGATGTGCAACATTTCTCTTCAGCAAAGTTTGGTTGAAAAGTCTTATCTTCTGTGATATCCTAAATAAACTTCTTTATACTTTTTGCAGCATTTCCTTTGTTTGACTTGAAACTTTTTCCCACTTATTTTTTACCATTTTTTATTGTTTTTTTTCTCTTCTCACTGGTAAGCATTACCAAGGAGGACCAAGATAACTAGAAATGATCAAACAAATATAAGCAATTTCTATATGTTGGCTCATATCACTTGGGTAATGCTTACCAGCTCCCTTCTCTCTTTTCCTTTTACCTTTTCCACCTTTTAAGTCTAGACATCACTAGGAGTATAGGGGTAATGGGTCCAGATTACCTTTATAGGTAATAATGGGAAGGGTCATTTCTGTCCACGCCCCTTTGGGAGAGGGCTTCTCACTGGTAATCTTTACCCAGGGATATGAGCCAAGATATAGAAATTGCTTATATTTGTTTGATAAATTCTAGTTTTCTCCTCTCTGGAGTCTTAACTTGGAGTTAAAGGTTTTGCAGGCACCTCCTTTTGATCATATGCATAAAGTGAATATTAAGCTTCTTTCTTGGAAGGTTTTGTTCCTTTTGGCTATCTCTTCTGCTAGAAAAGTTTCTGAATTGTCGGCTCTTTTATGTGACCCTCCTTATCTTATCTTTTTATCAGGATAATGCAGTCTTAAGGACTAAGTTTGATTTCTTGCCTAAAGTTGTGTCTTCAGACAATATCAGTAGGGAAATCATTGTCCCTTGTTTGTGTCTTAATCCCAAGAATGCTTCAGAGAGATCTTTGCTTAATTGGGATGTTGTTAGTTCATTAAAGTATTATACATTGATGCCACTAAGGATTTCAGACAAACTTCTAGTTTGTTTGTTAACTTTTCTGGCTCTAGTTAAGGACAGAAAGTTTATGCTGTTTCTTTAGCCTCTTGGTTCATAAAGCTTACGGGTCAGCCTCCACCAAAACGGATTACTGCTCATTATACTAGTTCAGTTGCCACTTCTTAAGCTTTTAAGAATGAGGCTTCAGTTGACCAAATTTGCAAGGCAACTACTAGGTCTTCTTTGCATACTTTTACTAAATTCTACCATTTTGATGTTTTTACTTTTTCTGAGGCAGCATTTGGTAGGAAGGTCCTTTCGGCAGGGTCTCAGCTTCATTTATTTTTTGTCTGGTTGTTTAAATTTCAAGTGCATTAAAAAGAAAATCATGTTTTGGGGTTTTTGTGGGGATGTGGATTTAGTTTTTCAGTGAAAAAAGATGTTTCTAAATCTCACACTTTATGTCTCATTACTCCTGGACTCCACAGTTTGGGTATTGGTTCCTAGGAGTAATTGATCATGGACTTTAACCACTTGTTTGAAATAAAACATAATTTATGATTAACTGATTAATCAATTTCTTTCATGGTTGTGAGAGTCCAAAATGCCCCACCCTATGTTTTTTTTCTTACTTACATCTCTTTTTCCCTGCTCCTCTTATTGCTCTTATTGCTTTTTTCTACCTCATTCTGCTTAGCTATATGTTAGACCAGTGATTTTCAACCTTTTTTTTTGCCACAGCACATTTTTTTACATGAAAAAATCCTGTGGCACACTACCATCCCAAAATGTTTACAAAATCACACATTGTAGCCTAATACAGCATATATATATATATATATATATATATATATATATATATAAACAGTTTAGTCAATTCAATTAAGTTTTTTTAGCATGACAGTCACTACAACTGTATTGCCAAAGCTAGAGGCACAATAATAACAATCAAAAATTCCACGTATTGTGGCTGTTAGGGGGGAAAAGTGATGAAAATAAATTCTTAGGTGATATGCAGTAGTTCCATGCAAGTAAAAGTTCCGCTTGTTAGGGCAGTAAGCAGTGCACAAGTATTGAGCCTAAAAGGTATTTTACTTTCCTCTCGTTGCACCTTTCAACAAATACAACCCATCTCTTTCCTCACATTTTCCTAATTCGAAACCCACATGATTTGCTTATTCTCTCCTCTCTCTATATGTGTTGGAGTCATATACCGACCCCCTGGCTCCTCAACTCAATTTCTAGATCACTTGGCTGCCCTCGATCTTGGCGACTTCAACATCCCTCTTGACAATCCCACTGCCTCATCAGCAAAACAACTTCTGCAACTCACTTCCTCTTTCGGTTTGTCACTATGGACTGATTTTCCCACTCACACAGACGATCACTCCCTTGACCAGATCTTTAGCTATTGATGCACTCTCTCAAACTTCACAAACTCCCCTTTCCTTTTTCTGACCACCATCTCCTTACTTGCAACATATCATCCCTCCCTACAACTCTCCCTCCTTCTACTCCTCACACCAAACTTCACAGAAGCATTATGTCATTAGATCAGAAACAGCTTGCTAATTCCCTTGAACCTCTCCACTCATCCTTCTCCTCTTTTTCCTGCCCTGACCAATCTATCTGCCACTATAATTCCACCCTTACATCCGTCCTTGACAATCTGGCCCCTCTTACCATAGCTTGGAAATCACACACTCATCCTCAGCCTGGCATACTCCTCTGACACGATACCTACGCAGATGTTCCCGTACTGCTGAGCGGCACTGGAAAAAATCTCGGAGTTCAGACGATTTTCTTAATTAAAATTTATCTTGAACTACTATTCTGCCCTTAATCTCCATAAGCAACACTACTTCTCTACTCTTATCTCTAATCTTTCTTTAAACCCAAAACGTCGGTTCTCCACTTTCAATACTCTTCTTCGCCCTCCCCCACGTCCTAATACAATTTCTCTGTCAGCTCAAGACTTTGCCAGCCACTTCATTAACAAAATCGACTCCTTTAGAAATGAAATCAGCTCTCAACATAATTCCATTCTCTAACCCCCTCAAATGCTCCCACCAATCAGCAAGAACAACACAGTGTGTTCACCAAAAATGGGCCGGCATCTAAACTTACGTTCTTGCATTTCAAATAAAGATACCAAGAGAATGAAAAGAATTTGATAATAGGAGTAAATTAGAAAGTTGCTTAAAATGGCATGCTCTATCTGAATCACGATAGAAAAAAATTGGGTTCAGTGTCCCTTTAAACTTAGCTCATTCTCCCCTGTTACTGAGGAAGAAGTTTTGGCACTTATACTGCGCTCTCACCTCACTACCTGTCCCCTTGACCCTATAACCTCACAGCTACTCCCCTCCCTCTGCTTCGGTAGCATCTGAACAGAAGAAGATGTCTGCTTGGCTTATTCGTCTCTTTTTTGGAACCACATTTATTCTTGTGTAAATACAACATACTAAGATCTGGATTTGCAAAGACCTTGGTGTGAGGCATTTTTACAAGAATAAATGCTGCTCCCCAAAGAGTTAAATGTGCCAAGCAGCTGCCTTCTTTCGCATTAGGATGCTACAGAAGCATCCGAATGCACACGCCTACTTTGTATCTTCCTCTGTTGCAAAATTCAGAGTCATAGTTAAAATCAAGAACTTTCGCTAATCTGATCATTGGATTTTTAGTCTTTCTATGTGATCTATACCTCTTAGTCACTATCTTTCATTTTCTTTTATATCAGGTCTATAAATGTATTCATACATAAAAATGTACTTTAATGTCCCTTTAAAACACTATTGGGCACAAAAATTGCATTACAATCCCACATTTGATTGTCAGTATAGTAAAATGTTATAAGCTAAATGTAAATTGTATGTGTGATTCTTCCTTGTAGTAGTATTAAACATTGAATTTATTTACTCTGTTGGCAAACTAGGTTGATAAATGTTTGTGTAAAAATTCCATTCTTTATTAAGCTGTAATATTGCAAAGAGCTATGTACTGTACATCAAAAGCCGGAAAACTACAATCAAATGTTGTGAAGCCAAACATATATTCTATAAAATTTAATATAAGGAGATGGCAAATATAATGTACGCTTAATAATTGGGAAGTTACTACTGAAGTTATCACTTGATTGTTTTGTTTAGAACACCTTTACTTAAAGTGGCAGAAAGTCCATACAAATATAGATTAAACAGAAATGTGACCATCAAAGGACCAGTAGAATTCTATTATCAACTTTCACAAATGCATAATACAAATACAATTCAATAGTACTTACTCTGAATTTTAGACCAGCAGCATAATCAGGTGAGCATCAATAGAAAAGATTTGTCTTGTGTCAGATTCATGTTAGATTTAACCTAAATCCCATGAGTAATATATTTATAAATACATATTTTGTGGACATGTTGGAATGTACATTTTAATTTAAAACCTTAATTATATACTGTATGTGTATATATATATATATATATATATATATATATAATGTCATGGATAGGATTGCACAATCATACTCTAAATAATGCCACGGTGCACTGCTAATACCATAACTATTATCTCCAAAAAGCAGGCAGCTCACTGGTCTTTGCAGTAAAACTAGAATTTATTTCATCAGTTTAAAAAACAAACGTTTCGGCACTGCATTGTGCCTTTGTCAATGTTACACAACAAAAAAAGTACAAGGACAGAGTGCACCTAAGCACCCTGCCGAAACGTTTGTTTCTTAAACTGATGAAATAAATTCTAGTTTTACTGCAAAGACCAGTGAGCTGCCTGCTTTTTGGAGATAATATATAAATATATATATATATATATATATAGCAAGAAGCAAAATGAAGCACTCACTGGACTTTGGATATCAATGTGAAAATTTTTATTTAGTGACGTTTCGGGACCTCAAACGTCCTTTCTTCTGACAATCAAAGTGTACAAATGAACAAACTTATATAGGTCTGTAGGCCCCTCCCCCACTTCGGTCACCAATCTCTGGAGACCGTGTGCAAACTTTAAGGGACTAAACCATTCAGGTAGCCCAACATAAACTAAGTAGTGCTGTACACTAAACTGGCTATATACAATAAAATGGCATATGTGCATATCAACTTGTGTAAAAAATGTGTCATAAAACAATAAGTGTTCAGTGATCCCACAAAGCAGGAGATTTGTGGGATCAATGAACACTTATTGTTTTATGACACATTTTTTACACGAGTTGATATGCACATATGCCATTTTGTTGTATATAGCCAGTTTAGTGTACAGCACTATGTTACTACTTTGTTTATTTTTGGGCTACCTGAATGGTTTAGCCCCTTAAAGTTTGCACACAGTCTCCAGAGATTGGTGACCGAAGTGGGGGAGGGGCCTACAGGCCTATATAAGTTTGTTCATTTGTACACTTTGATTGTCAGAAGAAGAGACGTTTGAGGTCCCGAAACATCACTAAATAAAATATTTCACATTGATATCCAAAGTCCAGTGAGTGCTTCACTTTGTTTCTTGCTGTATATTCCTCAAGAGCACCCTGGCAGTTGCAGGACGGTGGTGAGAGTGCATATACCTTTGAACTTTTGCTTATATATACTCAGACATGATTACTTTAAGAGACAGTCTACTTAAAAATTTGTATTGTTTAAAAAGATAGATAATCCCTTTATTACCTATTCTCCAGTTTTTCATAACCAACACTATTATATTTAAAGGACAGTCAAGTCCAAAAAAAACTTTCATGATTTAGATAGGACATGTAATTTTAAACAACTTTCCAAATTACTTTTATCACCTATTTAGCTTTTTTCTCTTGGTATTCTTAGTTTAAACCTAAACCTAAGAGGTTCATATGCTAATTTTTTTAGACCTTGAAGGCCGACTCTAAGCTGAATGCATTTTGACAGTTTTTCACCACTAGAGTTAGTGTTAGTTCATGTGTTTCATATAGATAACATAGAGCGCATGCACATGAAGTTACCTAGGAGTGAGCACTAATTGGCTAAATTGCAAGTTTGTCAAAATAACTGAAATAAGGGGGCAGTTTGCAGAGGCGTAGATACAAGGTAATTACAGAGGTAAAGTGTATATTATTTTGACTGTGTTGGTTATACAAAACTTGGGAATGGGTAATAAAGAGATTATCTATCTTTTTAAACACTTTTTACCTTTGTGATTACCTTGTATCTAAGCCTCTGCAGACTGCCTCCTTATCTCAGTGCACCTCCTAATACAACTCCTCTGTCAACTCAAGACTTTGCCAGCCACTTCATTTACAAAATCGACTCCATCAGAAACTAAATCAGCTCTCAACATAATTCCATTCTCTCACCCACTCAAATGCTCTCAATCAACCACAACCCACATAACCTTAAACTTAGCTCATTCGCTCCTGTTACTTAGGAAGAAGTTTCGGCACTTATACTGCACTCTCACCTCACTACCTGTCCCCTTGACCATATCCCCTCACAGCTACTCCCCTCCCTCTCTGCTACCATTACACCTATACTCACACACATTTTCAACCTCTCCCTCAGCACCGGTATATTTCCCTCATCTCTGAAACATGCACTAGTTACACCTATCCTCAAAAAACCTTCCCTTGATCCTACCTCCCCATCCAACTACCGCCCTATTTCCCTCCTCCCTCTTGCCTCAAAGCTTCTTGAAAAACTAGTATATGCACGCCAATCCTGTTTCCTTACATCAAACTCCCTCCTTGACCCACTGCAATCTGGATTTCGTCCCCATCACTCCACAGAGACAGCAATTGTTAAGATTACCAACGACCTACTTACAGCAAAATCAAAAGGCCACTTTTCTCTGCTTATCCTCCTTGATCTGTCATCAGCCTTTGACACTGTTGACCACCCTCTTTTGCTCCAAACCCTCCAATCCTTTGGCATCTGTGACACAGCCCTCTCGTAGCTCTCTTCCTACCTGTCAAACCGTACCTTTAGTGTAGTCTTCTCTGGGGCCTCCTATGCCCTGTCACCACTTTCTGTCGGAGTACCACAAGGCTCTGTCCTCGGTCCCCTTCTCTTCTCAATCTACACATCATCACTAGGTTCCCTAATAAAGTCCAACGATTTCCAATATCATTTGTATGCGGGCGACACCCAAATCTACTTCTCTGCACCAGACCTATCTCCTTCCTTGCTACCCCGTGTTACTAACTGTCTTTCTCACATCTCTTCCTGGATGTCCTCTCACTACCTCAAGCTAAATCTCTCCAAAACTGAGCTCCTTATTTTCCCCCCTTCTTCCAAAATCTCCACCCCCAATCTCTCTATAACTGTCGAAAACTCCATTATAAACCCTACCCTGCATGCCCAATGTCTCGGGGTCACATTTGACTCAGATCTTTCTTTCACTACTCACATTCAGTCCTTGGCTAAAGCCTGCCGCTTCCACCTTAAAAACATCTCTAAAAGTAGACACTTCCTTACACAAGACACAACTAAGATTTTAATCTACTCTCTCATCCTTTCCCGCCTCGATTACTGCAACTCTCTGGTCTCCCCACCTGCCACCTAGCTCCTTTACAATCCATAATGAATGCCTCTGCCAGGCTCATCTTCCTTACACGTCGCTCTTCATCTGCTGCACCTCTCTGCCAATCCCTTCACTGGCTTCCTCTTGCCTCTAGGATCAAACACAAAATTCTCACTCTGACATACAAAGCCCTCAACTGCACTGCTCCCCCCTACATCTCAGACCTTGTCTCCAGATACTCTCCCTCCCGTCCCCTTCGCTCTGCTCATGACCTCCTACTCTCCTCCTCTCTTGTTACCTCATCACACTCCCATTTATAGGACTTCTCCAGACTGGCTCCCATCTTGTGGAACTCTCTGCCTCGCTCCACAAGACTCTCCCCTAGTTTTGAAAGCTTCAAGCACTCCCTAAAGACTCTACTGTTCAGGGATGCATACAACCTATGCTAACCTTTCTTTATACCAGTTCCTCTCCTCCATCGCTATCCCCTGAACCCCCTTAGCATGTAAGCCTAAGAGTCCAGCTGTTTGTAGATCACCTTCTTAAGAGCTGACTACAACAGTGCAACTCTTGGCGGGGCCCTCTACCCATTTGATCCATATAATTGTTTTGTTGTACTTCGCCTTTGTTTATAGCACTGCGGAATCTGTTGGCGCTCTACAACTAACCGATAATAATAATAATAATATTTACAGACTTTAGCCAATCAATGCTGACTCATAAATAACTCCACAGGAGTGAGCGCAATGTTATTTATATGACACACATAAACTAGCAGTGTTTAACTGTGAAAACTGTCAAAATGCAGACAATGGGGCCTATTTATCAAATGTCTTGCGGACCTGATCCAACAGTGCGGATCAGGTCTGAAAGACATTGCTGAATGCGGAGAGCAATACGCTCTCCGCATTCAGCATTGCACCAGCAGCTCACAAGAGCTGCTGGTGCAACGCTGCTCCCTGCAGACTCGCAGGGGGTGTCAATGTGAATTCCTGCGATTCCTGTCCGCCTGCTCAGAGCAGGCGGACAGGGTTATGGAGCAGCGGTCTTTGTGACCGCTGCTCCATAACTTTTGTTTCTGGCGAGTCTTCAGACTCGCCAGAAACACGGGCCATCAAGCTCCGTTTGGAGCTTGATAAATAGGCCCCAATGAGATAACAGATGGCCTTCAATGGCCTAGAAATCAGTTTATAAACCTACCAAGGTTTAGCTTTCATCAAACAATACCCAGAGAGACAAAGCAAATTTGATGATAAAAGTACAGTGGAAAGTTGTTTAAAATTAGATGCTCTATCTGAATTATAAAAGTTTAATTTTGACTTGACTGTCCCTTTAAGTAATCTCACAATTTAAAAGCATAACCTCTTCATCATTGGTTAAAATATTATGGCCACTTCCACAATGCTGGAAAAAAGTTTACCCTTTTTGTTATGGAAAACAATTCCATTTTGTAACATCCATCACTGTAAGGTGCAGCTGTGATCTGAGTTCACAATTGTTGCATAAAACAATCAAGAGTAAAACACACAGCCTAGCTTTATTAATAGTAAATAATGCCCTACGTGTAATTTAATCCTTGGGCTGAGAATGCACATTTTACTTTGTTTTATGACAGCCAAAGGGTTCATAATATTAAATGGTTAATCTAGAAAAACTGCATAGTCTCTACAGTAGTCTCCTTCAAACAAGGAGTTGTATATTTTGGTAAGTAGATGTTATTTGCATAAGAAAAAATAAACAAGTTTTAAAAAAAAGCAGTTACTAACAGATCTGTGGGGGCAAAACTAAATGTAATGTTAGTTCTGATCACCATCATTGTAAACTGGCACCTTATTTGCTTGATACACGTATTAAAGGGACATTAAATCCCCAAAATGTATTTCATGATTTAGAGGGGCAGATTTATCAAGGCGTCAATCTCGATGCATTTCCTGAGGTCAATACGCTCGCCATACATCGCTGGCGCAAATCTACATTCAACGGCTTTATTTATCAACAAGCCTGTCAAAAACACACGCGTCAAGTCTGGTGCGATTAGCAGATATCCTTATTTATCGATTGATCTACAGTTTTGTCTGTTTTTTCCAACTTTATTTATACCATTTCATTACTGTCCATGAGAAAGCACATTTCTCTAAAGCTAATATTTTGTTTTTCATCTGTTAATGTCCAAGAAATTGCTAGATTTATACCTGAACAAACAATAATATCTCATAGAAAGTTATTTTTATTTTTTTTATACAAAAAATCTGATATATGATATTTTCACATATATTAATGTGTATTTGTATTTCTAGAAATCATGATATGCTTATCTCATGTTTTTTTGTTTTTTTAAAATGATTATTAATGCTAGAATTTGTATCAATTCCTGATTGAAGTCTAGTTTTAAACACCACTCCTACAAAGGTGTTAAAAACATTTTTAAGATGACATTTCTTAATGAAAATGAAATTCAAGAGAAGGAAGAAAACACTGAATATAGGATGACATTAGAGGTGATTTTAATTTCTGCTGTATCTGATTCATGACTCTTTAATGTTAGGTGGACTATACCTTTGAGCTTTCAGCTTACAATTATATTGAATCAAACATCATTTGATTATTAAAATCATTATCAAAAATATTACACTGTGGCTTAATGTCATCATCAATGTTTATCTTTAATACAAATTTCACATATAAATACTTTCAAAGTATAATACACAATGTAACAAATGGCACTTACAAGTTCTGATGAGTAAAATAGAAATGTATATAGGGGCGCCTATCAAATATCAATGGAATATCAAACGCAAGTATATGTGCTGACTAGCTAGAGACAAGGTGTGTCAAAATATAAAACAATGGGTGTCTTTATCTAAATGCTACTAGTAAAGCTAGATATCGTATATGTCACAATAGATATCACAAAAATAATGTATCTTTGTCTAGATACCTAAAAAAGAAACAGGTTCAGTTATACAAGTAAATGCTGTAATATTCAAAGTATATCTCAATTAATGTAGCAATGATAATGTCCCATAAATAATGGAGATGTCACTATAAGTGGAAAATTGGTTCAGGTCAAGGCAGCTGTCTGTATGAGGATCAAGGCCACGATTCAGGATCAATGATCTGTAGACTACATAAAAAGACAGAAGCGCCACGTAGCCCAGTATTTTTTGATACAACAATGATATGATGTGTGGTAGATACACTCACATTAGGTGAAGCACCCTTAGTGGTGCAGATGGAGCAGGCTGGGGTCAGATTCAGTCACCCAGCAGACTGACCTCCGGTAGGTGTTCAGTGATCTGTAGACAATGTGAACAAAAGTCAACAAGAGTGACTCATCACTCACTATGAGAAAGGTTAAGATGAGGATTTATAAACTGTTAGATAGTTATTAAGCACTCAAGTTTGTTATATTATCTTGTTACATATATGATGATGTTTCTTGATTGCGAATATGTTACATTGTTTTGTATAGCCATGATAGTGTTACTATGTTAAACTTTGTTGCTACACATGATCTGTATACGTCAGCCATTATGACTGGTCTAATTAGGTAACACCCACTTCAGGTGTTGCTCATTGTATAGGTGAATTTGTATGGTATATATAGCAAGTGTTGTTCATTACCTATTGTACTAAACCTGATGAAACAGCCACTGGTTGGCTGAAAAACACGTTGCTAGCATTTTTATCTTTTTTAATAAAGTACGTTTTATATACTTACCACTTGCTGCCATACATGTTCTTTATCTAACCATCTCCTTATTCTGGATTGCTGGGAGATGTCAAGCATCAGTCTACTGGGTGACTGTTTGATGCCAGTTTGCCTCTAGCGCACCAAGGAAGGTGCTTCACCAGATGTGAGTGTAAATTTTTCAGCCAATAGGAATGCAAGGGACGCCATTTTAAAACGGCTCCCTTGCATTGAAGATTCAGTTTATGGTGGCGACCATTTGAGGAGGATGCTCCGCGCCGGATGTCTTCAGGGTGGACCCGCTCCGCGCTGCCGGGATCAAGTTAGAAGATACCGCAGGGATCAAGATAGAAGAGGCCGCCTGGATGAAGACCGTTCAAGCGGGACTTCAAAAACTGTAAGTGGATCGTTTTTTGGGTGTTTTTTTTTTTAGATAAGGGTTTGGGCAGCAAAAGAGCTAAATGCCCTTTTAAGGGCAATGCCCACACAAATGGCCTTTTTAGGGCAATGGGTAGATTAGGTTTTTTTAGAATTAGGTTTTTTATTTTGGGGGGTTGGTTGGGTGGTTGGTTTTACTGTTTAGGGGCTCTTTGTATTTTTTTTTCAGGGAAAAGAGCTGATATCTTTGGGGCAATGCCCCACAAAAGGCCCTTTTAAGGGTTATTGGTAGTTTATTCTAGATTAGGTTTTTTATTTTGGGGTGTTTTTTTTTAAAATGGATATTCGAATAGGAATAATTTTTATTATTTTTGATAATTTGTTATATTGTGTAATGTATTTTTTTTTCCGTTTTGGGGTGGTCTTTTAGTTTTAGATTAGGGCTTGGGCAGCAAAATAGCTAAATGCCCTTTTAAGGGCAATGCCCATACAAATGCCCTTTTTAGGGCAATGGGTAGATTAGGTTTTACTTTATTTTTATTTTATGGGTTTGGGGGGTGGGGGTTTGTAACTATTAATGTCTATTTACTAACTAGTCTACCTAGTTAAAACAATTACAAACTTACCTGTTAAATACAAATAAAACCTATCTAGCTACAATATAACTATTAGTTATATTGTAGCTAGCTTAGGTTTTATTTGACAGGTAAGTTTGTATTTAGTTTTAAATAGGTATTATTTAGTTAATAATTGTAAGTTTAACTATATTTTAATTATGTTAAAGTTAGGGGGTGTTAGGGTTACGTTAGGGTTATTGTTAGGGTTAGGATTACATTAGGATTAGGTTTAGGGGTTAATATAGTTTAATTTAGGTTGTTGCAATGTGGGGGGCTGGCGGTTTAGGGGTTAATAGGTTTATTTAGTGGTAGTGATGTGGGAGGCCAGAAGTTTAAGGGTTAATAGCTGTATTTAGTTGCAGTGATGTCTGGGAGCGGCGGAATAGAGGTTAATAGATTTATTATAGTGTGGGCGATGTTGGGGTGCAGGGGAATAGGGGTTAATAACGTTAGTATAGTGGCGGCGATATCGGAAGTGGCAGATTAGGAGTTAATAGTTTTATTTCGGTGGCGGCAATATTAAGGGCAGCAGATTAGGGGTTAATAACATTATGTAGGTGGCGGCGATGTTGGGGGCAGCAGATTAGGGGTGTTTAGACTCGGGTTTATGTTATGGTGTTAGGTTTAAACGTTACCTTTTTTTCACCATAGAAATCAATGGGGCTGCGTTACAGAGCTTTTCATTCTGCGATCCTAGGTGTTAGGCCTTTTTCTGACCCGCTCTATGGGGAAAGCGTGCAGGAGCACGTCCAAAACAGCGCTTGAATTGTGTGCGGTATGGAGCTTAAAAGCACCATATTGCATGCACAAGCCGGCTGTTTCAAAACTTGTAATAGCTTCGCTATAGAGGGTTAAATAACGCAACTTTTGTTGTGTTCCCTTAATTTCCCTATAGCGCGCATAACTCATAATCTAGGTGAAAATTAGCTATATTATGTAATATATTTATTTAATTTTTATCCCTATATCTACTAGTGCTGCCGCCAGACAGGCATTACCTGTCATGATAGGTGGTTTAGTCATTATAAACTTACATGGCAGGCTAAAATGGTGGAAAAGCAAATAAGAATAAATAAGAATAAACCAAAGATTTCTAAAAATGCTTTTGTAATGAATCTGTCCCTCGAAATTACATGTGATTATAATATTGTTATGTAACATATTATTTAGATACTGAACATGCGTCTTTGTTGGCATATTTTGTCTTATGATTTAGAAAGAGTATACTATTTTAATCAACTTTCTAATTTACTTTTATTATCTAATATGCTTCATTCTCTTGCAGCATCAAGCATAACCTTTCTGTGTTTTCAGACTCCCATTGAGTTCTATGGCCTCAAAGGTGACGGTTTGAACGATAGGTATGCTGCGTCGGAAAGATAGCGAGCGTACCTGCTGAATGTTTGATAAATTGGCAAGACGGTCAAATAGAGTCGAATGTGACGGCGGATCAGCAGTTTTATGCTCGAATAAAGCAAGCATCGATTTGCATTGTATTGATCTTGCAGGAGCGTATGTTACTTTGAACATTTCGTGTTAACTACGGCGGATCAACTTTGCATCTAATTTAACGCAGAATTTCAGTGTATTATCAGTTGAAGCATTGATAAATCGGCCCCCATGAATATAATTTTAAACAACATTCAAATTTGCTTCTATTATCTAATTGGCTTCATTCTTTAAATATCCTTTGTTGAAGAAATAGCAATGCACATGGGTGACCCAATCACATAAGGCATCTATGCTAATCAGTCCAATGGGATACAGCACCACAGTATGAGTAAGTGCACAGTGTTTGGGGTAAGCTGCAATAGCCCCTGTATACACAGTCTCAAAAGGTAACACCAGCAAGGTATACTTGAAACTCTTTATTATAGGTTACATAAAAAGCGACCCCTTAACCCCTTAGTCATGCTGAATGTATATACATATCATGATTCCTTTTAAACATATTTTGGCACCAAAGGCTTCTGTGGAGAGATTAAAGTCTCCCTCTAGTGGTTACACATGTTACACATCTCATAAATCATTAACTGTGTGCATGTATAATTTAAAAACAATGTAACGGACTAAACATGATTAGGGCAGTATTCATAGGGTTAATTTTTGTAGGGTTAATTTTTGTATTCCTATTTGATGGCTCATAATTATTTCTCACTAGAATAACTCAACTAATATCTAAACAAGCTTATCCCACTCTGTTTTCGGCTAGTTAAACACATAGGTAAATATCTCTTAAGCTAAGTTAAACACATAGGTAAATTTCAATATTTAAAAACATATATATGTGGTGTAACAATATATCTTATTTAGTTATATTAAGATGTAATGTGTAATCCCCTTACTGTGGCTAAGGAATAATTTAGTAGTTGTGTTATACATATATTCAGAAGAAGCAGTTTAAGTCAAAATCCCTATTTAGTCCTTTGGGAATAAGGGTCTCCAATTAATAGATACATTTCATTTCCTGCTGCTTCAATATTTTTTCCCTATTCATACCATTACGGGGAATTGGAATTTGTTGAATTATTTGCCACCTTAGCTGACATATTGTGACCATATTCTAGAAAGTGTTTTGAAAGTGGTGCCTCTAAGTTATTTTTCCTAATATTAGAGCGGTGTTGGCTCAGTCTATCTTTTACCTTTTGTGTGGTTTCACCCAAGTAATACATGGAACAAGGACACTTAATGAGGTACACTACAAAATTACTGTCACAAGTGTGAAACCCTTTGATATTATAGCATCTTCCATTATGGGGATGGTAAAAGTTTGGGCCTTTTATGATTGAGTTACAACTAATGCAACCCAAACAAGGGTAACTTCCATTTCTTTTGCTTCCAATATGTTTGTGTGTCCCTGTGCTCTGTCCCAACATCACTTTTAACTAGATGGTCACGTAAATTCTTGACCCTTCTGTAGGCCATTAACGGTGGTTCCTTAAAATGTTCAATTTGTTGATTTCAATCTCTAAGAATATACCAATGTTTTCTTATAGCTTTGGAAATTGTTACTATATGGATTGTGTTGTGATACAAACACAAGTCTATCCTTTTTGTTCTTCCTTTCCTTTCTTTGAACTGGATTTTGAACTTCATCATTTTTTTATTTATCAGATGGGGTGGATACCCCCTTTGGATAAACTTGTTAGTCATTTCTAAGAGTCTTTTTTTCTTTAACCTCCTGTTCACTAACTATTCTCTGGACCCTCAAAAGTTGACTTTTGGCTAACGAGTTAATTAACCCTTTGGGGTGGAAACTATTGTATTCAACTAAGGTATTTCTATCAGTTTCCTTAGAATAAATATCTATGTTCAGTTTATTATTACCTTTAGTGATCCTTGTATCTAGGAAAGTAATGGTTTCCTCACTATATGTTAGTGTAAATTGAATTCCTCTTACCATTGTATTCAACTCCTGGGTAAATTTTTCCAGGGCTCCAATGCTGCCCCACCACACGCCAAACACATCATCGATGTAGCGCCACCACACCGATCTGTGCATCTTGAACAATTGGTTCTCATAGACCAGGGGTGTCCAAACTTTGCTCTCCAGAGGTTTTGGAACTACATTTCCGATGATGCTCAGCCAGCATTTTATCTAGCTGAGCATCATGGGAAATGTAGTTCCAAAACCTCTGGAGAGCAAAGTTTGGACACCCCTGTCATAGACCATTCTCTCTTCAAATTAATTCATGTAGAGATCGGCGTATGATGGGGCAACATTGGAGCCCATGGCTGTTCCCTTAATCTGTATAAACCATTCGTCTTGGAAGAGAAAAAAATTCCAATATAAGAGTAAACTTAATAAATTTTCAATAAACTGACATTGTGTATTAGTGTATCTACCACTCACTATAAGAGCCTTTTTGACAATAGATATGCCTGTTTCATGGTTAATGGATGCGTAAAGACTCTTTACATCCATTGTATATAGCAAATATCTGTTTGATAGTAATTCTAGTAATTTAACCCTTTCTAAAAAGTACCCAGTGTCTTTTAAGTAACTGGCCATTTTAACCACTTCTGGTTGTAGTAACTTATCTAAATATATTGCTATATTTGTATATACAGAGTCAACACAGGAAACTATGGGCCTACCCGGTGGTCTAGTGGGGTCTTTGTGAACTTTAGGGACAGTATAGAAGATCGATATCCTAGGGTTATCAGCATATAAATAATCTGCTAGCTTTTTATCTATAATGTCCTTATCCACTGCCTGTTTGAGAATAAAGTCAATTTCTTTTTGTATCTTACCTAAGGGATTACTTTGTATTTTTTTTATAAGTGGAAGTGTCATATAGCTGTTCTTTAATCTCATTGACATAATACTGCTTATCCATGATAACAGTAGCCCCTCCCTTATCTGCCCCTTTAAGGATAATACTATCATCACTTTTCAAAGATTTTAATGCAAGGTGATCATGTTAAGTAAAGTTAATCAATTTCAATGCTTGTTTATTTTTAACATTGTGGTTCCTCTTTACTTTATTCTGTAACAACGCAACTTCATTCTCAAGCAAGCTAATAAATGTGTTCACACTATAGTTAGACAAATTAGGATTGAATGTGCCCGAGAAATAATTATGAGCCATCAAATAGGAATCCAAAAATTAACCCTATAAAAATTAACCCTATGAATACTGCCCTAATCATGTTTAGTCCGTTACATTGTTTTTAAATTATACATACACACAGTTAATGATTTATGAGATGTGTAACATGTGTAACCACTAGAGGGAGACTTTAATCTCTGCACAGAAGCCTTTGGCGCCAAAATATGTTTAAAAGGAATCATGATACGTATGTACATTCAGCATGACTAAGGGGTTAACCCCCGAAGCGTCGCTTTTTATGTAACATATGATAAGGCATCTATGTGCAGACACCAATCAGCAGCTACTGAGCCTATCTAGATATTCTTTTCAGCAAAGGATATCAAGAGATTTAAGCAAATTAAATAATAGAAGTAAATTAGAAAGTTGATTAAAATTGCATGCTCTTTTAAAATCATGAAAGAAAAAATGTGGGTTTCATGTCCCTTTAACGAGAATGAATGCAATAGATCCTTCTTCCTTTCCTCTCAGTCTATGAAACAAACTGCTTAAGCTGGCTTCGAACCCAAAGGAAAAGAGTTCTGATTTATTTTTGTGTGCATAATAGCATCATTTATACCTTTAAATCAGATAAAACTAAAGCTAATGGATTTCTTTAAATCCTTTGTAAAATTAGCAAATTGTATGTTATTGTCACAAAACGTGCTGTGAATAGGAGAAGACAGCTATAATTAATGTAGCTGTGTATGTTGTTTCAACAAGAAAATGATACTCCTCATGAATAGATAGGTTCTTTTAAAGATCTCAAAGGAAAGAGGCTGGTACAGTTCTTACAAACAGATTTTTTTTTTTTTTTACCAGATTATAATAGCATTAGCCTTGCTAATAGATAGACTTGTTGGCATACAAATTGGTTCTGTTTCAATTGATCTTCAAGATAATGAAGGTAAATAAAGGAACGATAAGACATTAATAGCAGGGATTCCATGTTAGCCAAGAAAACACTTCTTCTTCTGAAATCTCTTCAGATACAGTATGTACTATAAGAGCTCTAGTATTAAGCCAAGAACCGTCTTTCACAATGTCCATCGTTTTATTATCAGTCAGAGAAACTGGCATTGAATTCTTTTAAACAGATCTGGTCAATGAAAAGAGACCATCTTAAAGTAGTAACCAAAGTACACATACATAAATAAATATTTTTCTCCACTTCTTGTTTTTCTCTTTTGAAAATTGTCAATGAGTCTGTTAAATAGATATTGTAAAATGTATTAAGATCTAGATTTTCAATAGAATAGGGATATAATAAGTCAACATAGGCAATTTCAGCAATATACATGATATAAATTACCTTTAAAGGGACAATCTAGGCCAAAATAAACTTTCATGATATAGATAGAGCATGTAATTTTAAACAATTTTCCAATTTACTTTTATCACCAATTTTGCTTTGTTCTCTTGGTATTCTTAGTTGAAAGCTTAACCTAGGAGGTTCATATGCTAATTTCTTAGACCTTGAAGCCCACCTCTTTCAGAATGCATTTTAACAGTTTTTCACCACTAGAGGGTGTTAGTTCACGTATTTCATATAGATAACACTGTGCTCGTGCACAAGAAGTTATCTGGGAGCAGGCATTGATTGGCTAGACTGCAAGTCTGTCAAAAGAACTGAAAAAAGGGGCAGTTTGCAAAGGCTTAGATACAAGATAATCACAGAGGTTAAAAGTATATTAATATAACTGTGTTGGTTATGCAAAACTGGGAAATGGGTAATAAAGGGATTATCTATCTTTTAAAACAATAAAAATTCTGGTGTAGACTGTCCCTTTAAGGCCAGTCAAACACAGCATACGCACCTTCCTCAAGGTTTAGGGACATCTTACATTACTTTTATTTAATTTGTAGACTTTTTTTTTTTACTTTAATAGTATGTAAAGAATGTGATCTTTATATCCAAATACAGAAAATATATTTTATTTGCTTGTACATTAAAAAAAAAAAATATGTAGGCAAATCTGATGTATATACTGTAGAAAAAAATCAGAACATTATTTTCAAGATCTCTTTCTAAGAACAGCAGTAATCATGTTTGATTGATCACAGAGGTGAATAAGGCCTTGTGTGCCATTCAACATATTGTTTTTCTAACTTATCGGTAACTCTATTATACATTTGTGTGTATTATTGACTACTAGATCCACAACAGTGAAATCAATATGGTGCTCAGGCAGATGTCTGGAATATTAAAGGTGGGCTTGTTCCAGAACTATATAAAGGCCAATGCTACACTACCCCCACATAACTATTGATTGTTATTGTGCTGACTACAACATCTCTATAATGGATCAATTAAAACATTATCGTGAGTGTTGGAAAACTGCTTATTCTCCCAGTCTGGGTCCTGCTATATTGTGGGGCAGAAATTTCAGAAACGTTTGCAAATTATTTTCCTGTTATAAACCTTTCATTGGCTCACATTTACAGTCAGAATGACGTTTCTGACACCTTTCGAAGAATCACATGGGGTTGTGTGTTTTTTTGTTATTATGTTCAAAGTAATCATTCATTTGTTGTTTTTCACATCAAATTTGACAAAATATGATCAGACAATTTTTAACCCGTTAACCAACATACCCTGTATGTCGCACAGTCGTTAAGGTGTTTACTAGCTCAGCAGTGGCGAAGCTGTGCTAGTATTGCATGACTCACTCCCAGAGGCATTCAGATATAGCGCAGTCCTTTTGACATCGGCAAGACCTGCTCTATATCCGAGGCCACATAAGGGGGCATGTAAATAACTGGCCGAAGTACAGGGTACATTGGTGGTTAAATGACTGACAGTAGGTTTTGTGAGGCTCAAGCAACACAACATTTTATTAGAGGGAAACAAATTTATTGAAAAGTGGGCCCTAAGTTTAAAAAAAAAGATATTAAGAGAAAGAGGTAAATATGATAATAGAAGTAAAACATTTTTTTTTTTTTAATTTTAAGATGAATCATGAAAGTTTAATTTTTTTTCCATTACTCTTTAAAGAGACAGTAACGTCAAAATTAAACTTTCACGATTTGCAGCATGCAATCTTAAGCAACTTTCCAATTTACTTCTGTTATTTAATCTTCTTTGTTCTTTTGGTATCCGTTGTTGGAAGTGCGGCAATGCACTACTGGGAGCTAGCTGAGCACATCTGGTAAACCATTGAGGCATATAGGTATAAGCACTACTGAGCCTACCTAGATATACTCTTCAACAAAAGATAAAAATAAGAGAATTAAAAGGACAGTCTACACCAGAATTTTTATTGTTTTAAAAAATAGATAATCCCTTTATTACCCATTCCCCAGTTTTGCACAACCAACACAGTTATAATAATATACTTTTAACCTCTGTGATTATCTTGTATCTAAGCCTCTGCAAACTGCCCCTTTATTTCAGTTCTTTTCACAGACTTCAGTTAAGCCAATCAGTGCCTGCTCCCAGATAACTTCACATGCACGAGCACAGTGTTATCTATATGAAACACATGAACTAACACCCTCTAGTGGTGAAAAACTGTTAAAATGCATTCTGAAAAGAGGTGGCCTTCAAGGTCTAAGAAATTAGTATATGAACCTCCTAGGTTAAGCTTTCAACTAAGAATACCAAAAGAACAAAGCAAAATTGGTGATAAAAGTAAATTGGAAAATTGTTTAAAACTACATGCCCTATCTGAATCATGAAAGTTTATTTTGGCCTAGACTGTCCATTTAAGCAAGTTTGATACTAGAAGTAATCTTGAAAGTTGTTTTAAAATGCATGTTCTATCTGAATCATAAAAGTTTATTTTTGACTTTACTGTCTCTTTAAGGAGAGATTTGCCATACGAACCTTACTCTTAAAAGAATTTCTGAGTGTATATCAAATTAATTAGTCTCCTTAATAATGTTTTATACGTTAATTAAATACATGCTTATCTGGAGGCGTTGACATGGTACATTGTTTTTATTAGTACTCACAGTTTTTTATTGGTTTATTTGTGAAAGAATATTGTTTGATGTTTTTTTGTGAGAATTAATTGCCTGCAAATTCCCTTTGACTCATAGGAGGATTAAAAAGGATGTTGTGGTTTATACTGATAGCAACACTTGGCATAGTTAATGTTTTGCCCATTTAAATGTGGTAATAATACAAATAATTATAATAATCTCTAAACAACTTTGATTCTAATTAGACTTAAGGCTGCTAACATTATTTTTGGAAAGGCTCAAATACTGATCTTATTACTAATGGAAAGTTACACAAATTTGCTCTATGTTATTAAATTGGATGTGATCCTATCTCTAGGAATGGTATTTATTTGTTGGCTCATACTGATATTAATCTTTAACAAGAGTCTGAAAAAAACAACTTCACTTTAATTTTTTTACTGATTTGACTGAATGAACTGGTCCAACCTTCTTCATAAAGAGCCATGGGCTACTCTTTAGACCAGGGGTCAGCAACATTGGCACCCCAGATGTTTTTGAACTACATTTCCCATAATGCTTAGATACTCTATAGGCTGGCTGAGTATCATGGGAAATATAGTTCCAAAACATCTGGGGTGCTAAGGTTCCTGACCCCAGCTACCTTGTGAAAGAACCAAATAAACCAAAAAAGCTTAAAGGGACACTGAGCCCAAATTTTTTCTTTTCTGATTCACATAGAGCATGACATTTTAAGCAACTTTCTAATTTACTCCTATTATCAAATTTTCTTCATTCTCTTGGTATCTTTATTTGAAATGCAAGAATGTAAATTTAGATGCCGGCCCATTTTTTGGTGAACAACCTGGGTTGTACTTACTGATTGGTGGATACATTTATCCACCAATTAAAAAGGGCTGTCTAGAGTATTGAACCTAAAAAAAAAAAGCTTAGATGCCTTCTTTTTTAAATAAAGATAGGAAGAGAACAAAGAAAATTTTGATAATAGGAGTAAATTAGAAAGTTGCTTAAAATTGCATACTCTATCTGAATCACAAAAGTAAAAATTTGGGTTCAGTGTCCCTTTAATGTCTGCTAATTAGCATATAAAATGCTGCTAGATTCTTTGTTTTCATTAAACTCATGGTTAAAGGGACAGTCAAGATTAAACGTATTTGACTGAGAAAGAAAAAACTATTTTAAACAACTTTCCATTTGTCTTCTATTATTAAATTTTGCTTTATTCTTTTGGAATCATTTTTTGATAAGCATGCCTAGATAAGCTAAGGAGCAGCAAAGCATCACTGGAATAAGCTAGTTACTGATTGATGGCTGCATGTAAATATTCCTTATGTCATTGGCTCAACATCTCAGCTAGCTCCCAGTGCTGCATTGCTGCTCCTTCACCAAATGATACCTAGAGAATGAAGCACATTTTATTTTTGAAGTAAATTGGAAAGTTGTTTAAAATCGTATGCTCTATATGAATTATGAAATAAAAATGTTAGGTTTCATGTCCCTTTAAGCAGGCTCGCCGATCTAAAGACCGCTGCTCCATAACCTGTCCGCCTGCTCTGAAGGTTTATTGACACCCCCTGCTAGCGGACGATTAGCCGCGAATCTGCAGGGGGCGGTATTGCACCAGCAGTTCACAAGAACTGCTGGTGCAATGATAAATGCTAAGAGCATATGCTGTCGGCATTTATCGATGTGCAGCAGACATGATCCGCTATATCGGATCATGTCTGCTTGCACAATCATAAATATGCCCCTTATTGTTGAATGCCCATATATTAATGTGTAATACTTTTTCTGTAATTAGAGTTAGATTACAGTTGGAGGGCAAACTTGCGCTTCTGCAATAATGATATTTGTGCTTGATTTTTTTAACATGTGTGTTAATGTTCTCATGTATTACAAGTTGAAAGTATAAAGAATGCAACTTTGCAGTAGCATCCTTGTGCTTAAAATGGCGCAATGTGCAATTCTGATCGCATAATCACATTTCCCAATAGACTTTAATGGAGCCACAGCTCACCTAATAATACACTAATATATATAAATATGAATGTATTCATATATAATTATGTGTTTAAATGTGAATAAATGTTTTGAAATACATCTATACACATATAAATACATAAATATATATGTATACATTCATATATTGAAATATGAATAATTGTGTTTCTATGGATCCCTATGTAAAAACACTTTCAACTCGTTTGTTTTCTAACGCCTGACATCTCGTAACTTTGAACCCTTATAACTTTTCTGTGCAATATTTTTTTTTAATGAAAATATATATCAGACAGTGATAATATGAGTGTTACTGTACTGTTACATATATTTTTAATGTGTTTTGTGACACTTTTTAGCGGTCTTCTGGTCGCATTTACTTCCAACATCTAATATAAAGGTTATTTAACATGCACCTTAAAATATAAATTTTTGCCCCACGCAAGCACACAGAGATTTGTGCTCCAACTGTAATCTAGCCCTTAGTGTTTATGAATAAGGCTAATGCAGAAATTTCAATAAAAGGATAAACAGATAAAGGTAAAAATGGGTTAATGGTGCACACCAACCTAAAAATTAACTTTTATTGAAAAATATTTTTAAAAATGTATTAATCAGCTATATACACTATACCTGGGAACTATAACAAATGAAAGGAATTTAAAGTAGGTGTATTCCAGACAAAGCTTCATATACAGAATTTATAAGAGCAAAATAATTTCCAACCTGGTGTTTTGGGGCACTTTACTTAACCAATTATCAGACCCCCCCCCCGACGTGCAATTTTTGACCAAGTGACTAAAACGTATATGCTCTTTATTCTTAACTGTAATCAAACTTGGAAATGTTGTGAAGGTAGTAACACACAAACACAGAACTCAATAGTAAGGAACAGACAATGGACACACACAAACTCAAACACAAACTTGCACATACACCCAAGGAAACAACCACAGAGACAGCCTCAGAAAACACACTAAGATATACACACTCACAGACACCCACAGAAAAGACACACACACACACACACAGATACACTCACAGAAAACACACAAAGACATACATACACACACACACCCTCAGACACATCCACAGAAAATGCACAAAGACAGACACATAAACCCTCACAGAGAGACCCACAGAAAAAAAATACATACACACTCATAGAGACACCAACAAAAGCACAAAGTCATAAACACAGACACACACAGAAACACTCACAGGAGGTAACATTTCTGCACATTGCCATCCCCTAAATCAACAGTGTGTGACATGCATGATAAAGTATTGTATTTGTAAATGAGCAAACAAAAATACTTGTGAATTCAAAATTGTACATTGTTGATTTGTCAGAAGGGGTAGATGACGAAAAATACTTTTGAAAGGTTGACATGTGTTGGAGGGGGTTTCCCCCCATTTTGCCCAACCAAGAACACCACTTCCAATCTGTCAGCTGTACTTATGGATTTAAAATTGCTGTACTCTATACGGTCTTGGTGGAACCATAAGCTGTGGTACTCAGTCTTATACCATTAGATCTGGTTAAATGCAGTATTTAGGCTTGTTTGTATGTATTTCAAATTTAAGTCAGCTGTGGTGTAAACTGAACAGTGTTAAGTTAACCTGTCTCATTTCAAACACTGAGCAATCTTAGCCTGAGAGTACAACATTTTATGCAGATGTAAAAATCTTAGATAATATGCCTCCTGGCATCTGGAAAGTCCTCGCATAAATGGGCAGTAAACTGGAATGTAATTATATATATATATATATATATATATATATATATATATATATATATATATATCAATGAAAAAAACATATCTATCAAAAGGGCACCTACCATTTGTGTATTGAGGACCAAGCATTTCTGCATGGTTTTAAATATAGAATTTCTACAGCATTGTCAAATAATCATAAATACACTGCTGCATTGTAAGTGCTACTTACCCTGCAAAGGAAAGTGATCTGCCATCTGACTGTACAAACTGAAGTGCCAAGTCTGTCTCACACTGTGCATAGTGGTTTAGTGCACACTCAGAAATCCTCTCAAATGCTAATGCTTTACTCATTGTAATGTTATTTTCATACGCTTGATAGCACTCTGCTGTAGCACCCTTTGGTGGCTGCCAAAATTTAAAAAATAAATAAATAAATATCTATATATATATATATATATATATATTAAAATAATAGTTGTGCTTGCCTCATGGGGCCCACCTGGCCACTGGGCCCCTGACATGAGTTACCCTATTCACCCCTGATGGTGGCCCTGGTTAGAAGCATACCAAACACATTACTAAAAGTCACAATGATGCAATGATTAGCAAATCATGTAAACATGTGCAAATTGGAAAAAGGGCAGAAAACTAGAATGTATCCAGGAGGTATGACAACTGCTCTTCTAAACTATTCAAATTACATACTATCTTGTGAAAATGATTGAAATGATCCTTCGCTTTCATAAATTATCTCTGTATGATAACAGATGGATTGGAGAAACTTATCTGGAGAGTTGTTTGAGACTAGGCCACTTTGTAGACAAAGGTTTCACAACCCCAGTCTTCAGGACCTACTAGTATGCCAGAATTTTAGGATTACCTCAGATGATATAATAGGTTAGACGGCCACAATTATTGAGTAGCTGATTATGTCACCTGTATTATACTTCAGACATCTTGAAAATCTGACTTGTTAGTGGGTCCTGAGGAATGAAGTTTGGAAATCCTAGTTTAAAACCACTAAGAATTAAGAGATCACACTAGTGTAAAAGTACTCTACAACCTATGTTACCTTATGGAGAGGACACTTACCACCCTCAATTAAGACAAATTTTACTTTGATGGTGTTGTTAAACTATTGGGTTTCTCTGATGGCGGTAGATTATTTTTCTTCATGGACGATATTTGCATACCCTAAATGCTGCACAGAAAAATGAATTCCTATGTTTGGCATGCGTTAAAAGTATGTAAAATCCTCTGTGTATACGAAGGGGTAATCAATTAATAGAGGAAAGGAGAGTTTTACCAATATTTTTTGGTTAAAAAAGAGCATTTGTAAATTGGGGTAATTTCAGAGTTCAGGTTGGGGGCCACATGACAAACTGACAAGTACTCCATGTAGCTCCATGGTTTCCCATCTTCTGTTTGAAGATAGTTATTCATATAATAGTTTTAAAGGGACAGTCTAGTCAAAAATGAACTGTCATGATTCATATAGGGCATGTCATTTTAAACAACTTTCCAATTTTCTTTTATCATCAATTTTGCTTTGTTCTCTTGGTATTCTTAGTTGAAAGCTAAACCTAGGCAGGTCATATGCTAATTTCTTAACCCTTGAAGGCCGCCTCCTATCTGAATGCATTTTGACTGTTTTTCACAACTAGAGGACGTTAGCTCATGTGTGCCATATAGATAACATTGTGCGCATGCACGTGGAGTTACCTAGGAGTCAGCAATGATTGGCTAAAATGCAAGTCTGTCAAAAGAACTAAAATAAGTGGGCAGTCTGCAGAGGCTTAGATACAAGGTAATCACAGAAGTAAAAAGTACATTATTATAACTGTGTTGGTTATGCAAAACTGGGGAATGGGTAATCAAGGGATTATCTATCTTTTTAAACAATAACATTTTTGGTGTAGACTGTCCCTTTAACAAACATAACTCACTTTTCAAACCACTATATTTTCAAATGAGGCTGAAAATAAAGGATGCTCCAAAAACCATTATTAGTGCTGAGGCCTTTATTGAGACAACAATTTGTAACTTATACAACACTTTGCATAACATGGCTAATGTTAAAAAAAATAATAATCTATCTATATACACATAACAGTCTACTGGTCAGCACTTGGACATCTACTGGTAGATCTTGAATTGTCTTTTTGGTTCAGTGCATTTAGGAAGTATTCAGACTTCTTCATTTTTTTCCACATTTTGTTATGTTGGAGCCTTATGGTTTAAATTACCTTTATTTCCACAACAATATACACTCCATACCCCATAATGACAAAGCAGAACAGAGATTTCTGTTAACATTGCAAATTTATTAAAAAGAGAAAACTGAAATATCCTATGACACTTGAAATTTAGCTCAGGTGCATCTCATTTCTCTGGATCATCTTTGAGATGTTTCTACAAGTTGACTGGAGTTCACCTGTGGCAAATTCAGTTGGTTGGGCATTATTTGGAAAGGCACACACCTTTCTATACAGGTGAAACTCGAAAAATTGGAATATCATGCAAAAGTTAATTTATTTCACTAATGCAACTTAAAAGGTGAAACTAATATATGAGATAGACTCATTACATGCAAAGCAAGATAGTTCAAGTCGTGATTTGTCATAATTGTGATGATTTTGGCTTACAGCTCATGAAAACCCCAAATCCACAATCTCAGAAAATTAGAATTTTACATGCAATCAATAAAACAAGGATTGTACATACCTGTAGAACAATATCGGACCTCTGAAAAGTATAAGCATGCATACTGTATATACTCAGTACTTGGTTTGGGCCCCTTTTGAAGCAATTACTGCCTCAATGCGGCGTGGCATGGAAGCTATCAGCCTGTGGCAGTGCTGAGGTGTTATGGAAGACCAGGATGCTTCAATATCGGCCTTCAGCTCTTCTGCATTGTTCGGTCTCATGTCTCTCATCTTTCTCTTGGCAATGCCCCATAGATTCTCTATGGGGTTCAGGTCAGGCGAATTTGCTGGCCAATTAAGCACAGTAATCCCACGGTCATTGAACCAGGTTTTAGTGCTTTTGGCAGTGTGGGCAGGTGCCAAGTCCTACTGGAAAATTAAGTCAGCATTCCCATAGAGCTTGTCTGCGGAAGGAAGCATGAAGTGCTCCAAAATCTCCTAGTAGACGGCTGCGTTGACCCTGGACTTAATGAAGCAAAGTGGACCAACACCAGCAGATGACATGGCTCCCCAAATCAACACAGACTGTGGAAACTTCACACTGCAAGCATCATGCAGTGTGTGCCTCTCCATTCTTCCTCCATACTCTGGGTCTTTGGTTTCCAAATGAGATGTAAAATTTGCTCTCATCAGAAAAGAGGACTTTGGATCACTGAGCAACAGACCAGGTCTGTTTTTCTTTAGCCCAGGTAAGACGCTTCTGTCGTTGTTTGTTGTTCAGGAGTGGCTTGACAAGAGGAATACGACATTTGAAGCCCATGTCCAGGATCCGTCTGTGTGTGGTGGCTCTTGTGAAAGTCCCCAACAATTTTGAATGGCCTTTTCCTGACAATCCTCTCCAGGCTGCGGTCATCCCTGCTGCTTGTGCACCTTTTTCTTCCACACTTTTCCCTTCCACATAACTTTCTATTAATGTGCTTTGATACAGCACTTTGGGAACATCCAACTTCTTTTGCAATTAGCTTTTGTGGCTTTCCCTCCTTATGGAGGGTGTCAATGATCGTTTTCTGCACAACTATCAGGTCAGCAGTCTTTCCCATGATTGTGATTCCTACTGAACCAGACTGAGAGACCATTTAAAGGCTCAGGGACCCTTTGCAGGTGTTATGGCTTAATTAGCTGATTAGAGTGGGACACTTTGAGCCTAGAATATTGCACCTTTTTACAATATTCTAATTTTCATAGATTGTGAATTTGGGGTTTTCATGAGCTGTAAGCCATAATCATCACAATTATGACAAATCACGGCTTGAACTATCTTGCTTTGCATGTAATGAGTCTATCTCATATATTAGTTTCACCTTTTCAGTTGCATTAGTGAAATAAATGAACTTTTGCACAATATTCTAATTTTTCGAGTTTCACCTGTATAAAGTCTCACAGCTGAAAATGCATATCTGAGCAAGCACCAAGCCACAAGGTCAAAGGAACTGCCTGCAAAGCTCAGAGACAGGATAGGGGTGAGGCACAGATCTGTGTAAGGCTACAATTTTTTTTAGCTGCATTTAAGGTTACCAAGAGAACAGTGGCCTCCATAATTCTTAATGGAAGAAGTTTGGAACAACCATGCCTTTTCCTAGTGCTAGTTGCCCGACCAAACTGAGCAATCAAGGGAGAAGGGCAATGGTTAGATAGTTGACTAAGAGATCATGGGGTAGATTTAACAAGGGCTGAATGGCCCCCGGAAACGGCAGTTATGAAGCAGCGGTCTAAAGACCGCTGCTCCATAACTTGTCCGCTGCCTCTGAGGCTGCGGTCTGGAATCTGTCCGATCCTATATGATCAGGCTGATTGACACCCCCTGCTAGCGGACGATTGGCCGCAAATCTGCAGTGGGTAGCATTGCACAAGCAGTTCTGGTGAACTGCTTGTGTAATGATAAATGCAAACAGTGTATGCTGTCAGCATTCAGCGATGTCTGTCAGACATGATACGCTACAGCGTACTATGTCGGACAGACATTGGTAAATCTACCCCTATGTGTGGAGATGGGAGAAACTTTCAGAGGGAAAACCATCACTGCACCGAACTGGGTTTTATGGCAGCATGGATATATGGAAGCCTCTCCTCAGTGCAAGGCACATGAAATCCCACTTGGAATTTGCAAAAAAGCACCTTAAGAACTCAAACTTTAAGAATCTTGAGATTCTCTGGTCTGATAAAGCAAAGATTGAACTGTTTGGCCTCAATTCCAAGCACTTTTTCTGGAGGAAACTATGCACCGCCCATCACCTGCGCAATACTATCCCAACGGTGAAGCATGGTGGTAGTAGCATCATGCTGTGGTGGTGTTTTTCAGGGTCAGGGACTGGGGTTCTGGTCCGGGTTGAGGGAAAGCTAAACGCAGCAAAATACAGACATCCTTAATGAAAGCTTGGTCCAGAACACTAAGAACTTCAGATGGGGAAGAAGGTTCAACTTCTAACAGGACAATGACCCTAAACACTCAGCCAAGACAATGAAAGGGTGACTTAGGGACAATTCCATGACCTAGAGTGGCCCAGCCAGAGTCCAGACTTGAACCGAATTGAACATCTCTGGACAGACCTAAAAATGGCTGTCCACTGATGGTCCCCAACCAACCTGACAGAGTATTGGGAAGATCTGCAGAGAAGAATAGCAGAAAATACCCAAATCTAGGTGTGCAAAGTTTGTCACATCATACATATAACAACTTGAGGCTCTAATCGCTGCCAAAAGTGTTTCAACTAAGTACTGAGTTAAGGGTCTGAATACTTATTTCAATGTGATATTTCAGTTTTTTCTTTTTAATACATTGCAAAGTTTAAGGTTACCAAGAGAGCAGTGGCCTCCATAGTTCTTAATGGAAGAAGTTTGGAACAACCATGACTTTTCCTAGTGCTAGTTGCCCGACCAAACTGAGCAATCAAGAGAGAAGGGCAATGGTTAGATAGTTGACCAAGAGATCATGGGGTAGATTTAGCATAAGGCTGAAATATTTCAAAATGTGAAAACAATTAGGGGTCTGAATACATTCTAAATGCGCTGTAAATCTGTTTCAAGGGGCAGTAATATTGAGGTTTTCCCCTACCTCCCTCTAGTCATGGGTGCTGATATGAGATCTAGCTTTCACTGCATTCCAGTGCTGATGAGTTTGCACATGTGCAGCAACTCTCTTTCATATACCTGCAGTGAAACTTAGGTTCCAATAAGGTATTACCTATAATAAGAGGGAGGTGCATAATGTCCTCATAAAATTCTTCAACTTCATGAAATAAATTTCCACAGGAGGTGGTAATGACAAACACTGCGGGGGACTTCAAGAATGCCTGGGATAAGTATAAGGCTAACCTACAACGAGATTTGTTGGGCCTATGGTTCTTATCTGCCGTCAAAATCTATGATTCTATGTAACTTGAAAACAATAAATTCAGAAAGTTGTATAATGCTTTTAAAGGAGATTATTTCTCTTGTAAGGTGTATCCAGTCCACGGATCATCCATTACTTGTGGGATATTCTCATTCCCAACAGGAAGTTGCAAGAGGACACCCACAGCAGAGCTGTAATATAGCTCCTCCCCTAACTGTCATAGCCAGTCATTCTCTTGCAACTCTCAACAAGCTAGGATGTTGTAGGAGAGAGTGGTTAAATATAGTTAGTTTATTTTCTTCAATCAAAAGTTTGTTATTTTTAAATAGTACCGGAGTTGTGCTATTTTATCTCAGGCAGTAAATAGAAGAAGAATCTGCCTGAGGTTTCTATGATCTTAGCAGGTTGTAACTAAGATCCATTGCTATTCTCACATATGTCTGAGGGGATTACACAGATGAGGTAACTTCAGCGAGAGAATGGCGTGCAGTTTATTCTGCTATCAGGTATGTGCAGTTATAATTTTTTCTAGAGATGGAAAACGCTAGAAAATGCTGCTGATACCGGATTAATGTAAGTTAAGCCTGAATACAGTGATTTAATAACGACTGGTATCATGCTTACTCCCAGGGGTAATACCCTTATGATATTGCAATATAAACGTTTGCTGGCATTTTTAATCATTTTTATATATGCATTGGTGATAAAACTTTATTGGGGCCTAGTTTTTTCCACATGGCTGGCTTAAATTTTGACTAGAAACAGTTTTACTGAGGCTTTCCACTGTTATAGTATAAAAGTTACAGTTGATGCAGTTAAAATTACAAACTGTGACATCCAGCTTCCCTCAGGAGTCCCCTGTATGCTATAGGACATCTCTAAAGGGCTCAAAGGCTTTCTAAAGTCGTTTATTGGGGAAGGTAGGACCACAGCTTGCTGTGGCAGTTGGTTGTGACTGTTAAAAAAAAAAAAAAAAAAAAAGTCTATTTCGTTTTTTTGATCCGTTTTTTGAACTAAAGGGTTAATCATCCATTTGCAAGTGGATGCAATGCTCTGCTAGCCTATTACATAAACTGTAAAAATTTCGTTTGATTTACTGCATTTTATCACTGTTTTTCAAATTCTGACAAAATTTGTTTCTCTTAAAGGCACAGTACCGTTTTTTATATTTGCTTGTTAACTTGATTTAAAGTGATTTCCAAGCTTGCTAGTCTCATTGCTAGTCTGTATAAACATGTCTGACATAGAAGAAACTCCTTGTTCATTATGTTTAAAAGCCATGGTGGAACCCCCTCTTAGAATGTGTACCAAATGTACTGATTTCATTTTATGCAATAAAGATCATATTCTGTTTTTAAAAAAATTATCACCAGAGGAATCTGACGAGGGGAAAGTTATGCCGACTAACTCTCCCCACGTGTCAGACCCTTTGACTCCCGCCCAAGGGACTCACGCTCAAATGGCGCCAAGTACATCTAGGGCGCCCATAGCGTTTACTTTACAAGACATGGCGGCAGTCATGGATAATACACTGTCAGCGGTATTAGCCAGACTACCTGAACTTAGAGGTTAGCGAGATAGCTCTGGGGTGAGACAAAATGCAGAGCATACTGACGCTTTAAGAACCATGTCTGATACTGCCTCACAATATGCAGAAGCTGAGGAAGGAGAGCTTCAGTCAGTGGGTGATGTTAATGACTCAGGAAAGATACCTGATTCTAATATTTCTACATTTAAATTTAAGCTTGAACACCTCCGCGTGTTACTTAGGGAGGTTTTAGCTGCTCTTAATGACTGTGATACCATTGCAGTGCCAGAGAAATTTTGTAGACTGGATAAATGCTTTGCAGTGCCGGTGTGTACTGATGTTTTTCCAATACCTAAAAGGTTTGCAGAAATTATTAATAAGGAATGGGATAGACCAGGTGTGCCGTTCTCTTCCCCTCCTATTTTTAGAAAAATGTTTTCCAATAGACGCCACCACACGGGACTTATGGCTGACAGTCCCTAAGGTGGAGGGAGCAGTTTCTACTCTAGCAAAGCATACTACTATCCCTGTCGAGGACAGTTGTGCTTTTTTAGAGCCAATGGATAAAAAATTAGAAGGTTACCTTAAGAAAATATTTATTCAACAAGGTTTTATCCTACAGCCCATTGCATGCATTGCCCCTGTCACTGCTGCTGCGGCGTACTGGTTTGAGTCTCTGGAAGAGGCTTTACAGGTAGAGACTCCATTGGATGACATACTTGGCAAACTTAGAGCACTTAAGCTAGCCAATTATTTTATTTCTGATGCCATTGTTCATTTGAATAAACTAACGGCTAAGAATTCTGGTTTTGCTATACAGGCGCACAGAGCGCTATGGCTTAAATCATGGTCAGCTGACGTGACTTTAAAATCTAAGCTACTTAACATTCCCTTCAAGGGGCAGACCCTATTCGGGCCTGGTTTGAAGGAGATTATTGCTGATATCACAGGAGGAAAAGGTTGTGCCCTTCCTCAGGACAGGTCCAAATCTAGGGCCAAACAGTCTAATTTTTGTGCCTTTCGAAACTTCAAGGCAGGTGCGGCATCAACTTCCTCTAATAATAAACAAGAGGGAACTTTTGCTCAATCCAAGACGGTCTGGAGACCAAATCAGACCTGGAAAAAAGGTAAGCAGGTCAAAAAGCCTGCTGCTGCCTCTAAGACAGCATGAAGGAACGACCCCCTATCCGGTAACGGATATAGTAGGGGGCAGACTTTCACTCTTCGCCCAGGCATGGGCAAGAGATGTTCAGGATCCCTGGGCGTTGGAAATTATATCCCAGGGATATCTTCTGGACTTCAAAGCTTCCCCCCCAAAAGGGAGATTTCACCTTTCACAATTATCTGCAAACCAGATAAAGAGTGAGGCATTCTTACACTGTGTACAAGACCTCCTAGTTATGGGAGTGATCCATCCAGTTCCAAAGGAGGAACAGGAACAGGGTTTTTACTCAAATCTGTTTGTGGTTCCCAAAAAAGAGGGAACCTTCAGACCGATTTTGGATCTAAAGATCTTAAACAAATTCCTCAAAGTTCCGTCGTTCAAGATGGAAACTATTCGTACCATCCTACCATTGATCCAGGAGGGTCAATATATGACTACAGTGGATCTAAAGGATGCTTATCTTCACATTCCGATACACAAAGATCATCATCGGTTTCTCAGGTTTGCCTTTCAAGACAGGCATTACCAGTTGTAGCTCTTCCCTTTGGATTAGCTACAGCCCCAAGAATCTTTACAAAGGTTCTTGGGTCGCTTTTGGCGGTCCTAAGGCCGCAGGGCATAGCAGTAGCCCCTTATTTAGACGACATCCTGATAGAGGCGTCAAACTTCCAAATTGCCAAGTCTCATACGGACGTAGTACTGGCATTTCTGAGGTCGCATGGGTGGAAAGTGAACGAGGAAAAGTGTTCTCTATCCCCACTCACAAGAGTTTCTTTTCTAGGGACTCTGATAGATTCTGTAGAAATGAAAATTTACCTTGACGGAGTCCAGGTTATCAAAGCTTCTAAATTCCTGTCGGGTTCTTCATTCCATTCCGCGCCCTTTGGTGGCTCAGTGTATTTAAGTAATCGGCTTAATGGTAGCGGCAATGGACATAGTGCCGTTTGCACGCTTACATCTCAGACCGCTGCAGCTATGCAGGCTCAGTCAGTGGAGCGGGGATTACACAGATTTGGCCCCTCAACTGAATCTGGACCAAGAGACCAGGGATCCTCTTCCCTGGTGGCTATCTCGGGTCCATCTGTCCAAAGGTATGACCTTCGCAGGCCAGATTGGACTATTGTAACAACAAATGCCAGCCTTCTAGGTTGGGGTGCAGTCTGGAACTCCCTGAAGGCTCAGGGATCGTGAACTCAGGAGGAGTCTCTCCTTCCAATAAATATTCTGGAACTAAGAGCGATATTCAAGGCTCTTCAGGTTTGGCCTCAGTTAGCAACTCTGAGGTACATCAGATTTCAGTCGGTCAACATAACGACTGTAGCTTACATCAACCATCGAGGGGGAACAAGAAGTTCCCTAGAGATGTTAGAAGTTTCAAAAATAATTCACTGGGCAGAGATTCACTCTTGCCACCTATCAGCTATCCATATCCCAGGTGTAGAGCACTGGGAGGCGGATTTTCTAAGTCGTCAGACTTTTCATCCGGGAGAGTGGGAACTCCATCCGGAGGTATTTGCACAACTGATTCTCCATTGGGGCAAACCAGAACTGGATCTCATGGCGTCTCGCCAGAACGCCAAGCTTCCGTGTTACGGATCCAGGTCCAGGGATCCCAAGGCGACACTGATAGATACTCTAGCAGCGCCCTGGTCTTTCAACCTGGCTTATGTGTTTCCACCGTTTCCTCTGCTCCCTCGACTGATTGCCAAGATCAAGCAGGAGAGAGCATCGGTGATTCTGATAGCACCTGCGTGGCCATGCAGGACCTGGTATGCAGATCTAGTGGACATGTCATCCTTTCCACCATGGTCTCTGCCTCTGAGACAGGACCTTCTACTTCAGGGTCCTTTCAACCATCCAAATCTAATTTCTCTGAGGCTGACTGCCTGGAGATTGAATGCTTGATTTTATCAAGGCGTGGCTTCTCAGAGTCAGTTATTGATACCTTAATACAGGCACGAAAGCCTGTCACCAGGAAAATTTACCATAAGGTATGGCGTAGATATCTTTATTGGTGTGAATCCAAGGGTTACACATGGAGTAAGGTCAGGATTCCTAGGATTTTATCTTTTCTCCAAGAAGGTTTGGAAAAAGAATTGTCAGCTAGTTTCTTAAAGGGACAGATTTTTGCTCTGTCTATTCTTTTGCACTAGCGTCTGGCAGATGTTCCAGACGTTCAGGCATTTTGTCAGGCTTTAGTTTGATTCAAGCCTGTGTTTAAACCTGTTGCTCCACCATGGAGCTTAAACTTGGTTCTTAAGGTTCTTCAAGGAGTTCCGTTTGAACCTCTTCATTCCATAGATATCAAACTTTTATCTTGGAAAGTTCTTTTTTTTTTTTTTTTTTTTTTTGGTAGCTATTTCCTCTGCTCGTAGAGTCTCTGAGCTATCTGCCTTACAATGTGATTCTCCTTATCTGATTTTTCATACGGATAAGGTAGTCCTGCGTACCAAACCTGGGTTCTTATCTAAGGTGATATCTAACAAGAATATCAATCAAGAGATTGTGGTTCCATCCTTGTGTTACACAATCTGGACGTGGTCTGTGCTTTAAAGTTTTACTTACAAGCTACTAAAGATTTTCGTCAAACATCTGCTTTGTTTGTTGTCTACTCTGGACAGAGGAGAGGTCAAAAGGCTTTAGCAACCTCTTTTTCTTTTTGGCTAAGAAGCTTAATCCGCTTAGCCTATGAGACTGCTGGACAGCATCCTCCTGAAAGGATTACAGCTCATTCCACTAGAGCTGTGGCTTCCACTTGGGCCTTTAAAAATGAGGCTTCTGTTGAACAGATTTGCAAGGCGGCGACTTGGTCTTCGCTTCATACTTTTTCAAAATTTTACAAATTTGATACTTTTGCTTCTTCGGAGGCTATATTTGGGAGAAAGGTTTTACGGGCAGTGGTTCCTTCCATTTAAGTTCCTGCCTTGTCCCTCCCTTCATCCGTGTACTTTAGCTTTGGTATTGGTATCCCACAAGTAATGGATGATCCGTGGACTGGATACACCTTACAAGAGAAAACACAATTTATGCTTACCTGATAAATTTATTTCTCTTGTGGTGTATCCAGTCCACGGCCCGCCCTATCATTTTAAGGCAGGTAATTTTTAAATTTAAACTACAGTAACCACTACACCCTATGGTTCCTCCTTTCTCGGCTTGTTTTCGGTCGAATGACTGGCTATGACAGTTAGGGGAGGAGCTATATTACAGCTCTGCTGTGGGTGTCCTCTTGCAACTTCCTGTTGGGAATGAGAATATCCCACAAGTAATGGATGATCCGTGGACTGGATACACCACAAGAGAAATAAATTTATCAGGTAAGCATAAATTGTGTTTTTTCATTTTCCTGAAAGATTGGTTAAAATAACTCTTAGGACTTATATCTATGAAATATATCTAAGTAGTATAATTTTTGACTAAAACTTATTTGGGTTCAGTTTAAGGATTAGAAAACAGTTACTTTAAAAAGGCTTGACAATATGTGTATTTCCTAAGCTTCTTTTAAATGGACAGTAAAGTCAAAATTAAACTTCTACGATTCATATAGAACATGCAATATTGAACACTTTTCCAATGTATTTACGTTATCAAATTCACTTTGTACTCTTGGAATCTTTTGTTGAAGAGTATACCTAGGTAGGCCCGCAAACCTCATCCCACTACTGGGAGCTAGCTGCTGATTGGTTGCTGCACATATATATATATGCCTCTTGTCATTGGTTCACCATATGTTTTCAGCTAACTCCCACTTTTTAGCAACAAGGACAACAAGAGAACATTTGATAATAAAAGTAATTTTTGCACTGTTCACATTAGAACACAAGGGGACATATAGATAAAGTCCTGCTCAGCAGCTGAGGAGAACTGCTTGGCCCCTATTTAAGAAAGTCTGGCGGACCTGATCCGACAGTGCGGATCAGGTCCGCCAGACCTCGCTGAATACGGCGAGCAAGACGCTTGCTGTATACAGCATTGCACCAGCAGCTCACAAGAGGGGGAGTACGATCGGGTTGATTTCCGGCGATGTCTGTCCGCCTGCTCAGAGCAGGCGGACAGGTTATGGAGCAGCGGTCTTTGTGACCGCTGCTTCATAACTGCTGTTGCTGGCGAGCCTGCAGGCTCGCCAGAAACACGGGACATCAAGCTCCATTCGCAGCTTGATAGATAGGCCCCCTTGTCTCTCGCAGTAAACAGCCAATCGGCAGCAGCAGTTGCAATCCTCAGGCAAATCACTGCCTGTGTTCAGTACTTTGCAGAGGTTAAACACATAGAAGTCGATCACAATCCTTAAGAAAAATGTATCAAATTATTTATCTACAAAAATCCTCGTAGACTTTAATGGTGTTTTTCTGTTGAAAATCTTTAGATACTTTTTTCTAAAGGATTGTGATTAACACTATAGAGCTCCTGGGTGAGTAATGCAAAACATGATCTAATGTATTTTTTGCACTATTATGCCCCTTTAACTTTCAAGGTATTCAGTCTAGTATTCAAATCTTTGAATATTCTCATTCAAATGTTGATTCTCATACACACCAGTGTTAGTCTATGGGAATCAACATTCTTATGAAATCTTCAAATGATACCATTCATTCTATTGAAACACTTGAACAGAAGAATGTATGTTAAGAAGAACATACTCTACGGCTTGATTTCTCAACAGCTTGGCCAGCTGGTGGGCTGCAACCAGACTTATCCCTGCTGTGCATTCGGACAGGCCCATCGCTCTATACATACAGAATATCAGGTGGTGGTCCTGTCAGAGTGCCACTGAGCATGGGCTATGCACAAGTAGCTGCCACATGTAGGAAGCCAGCATTGGATGAGTAGTATATTTGTTGCGGGTAAAGTAAGAAATTGGGTAATCCCAGCATTACCCGGGTAATCCTGACATTACCCAAGTAGCTGGGGGTAAAGCCCGATGTAACATGATACATTTTTTCAGAGTGCATCGATTCACCGCATCAAACAAATATACGATTCACTGTAATTCACACATCTTCACTATCTTTTTTGCTTCCGCGAGGGGTTTTCAGGTGGGGGGGTTCACTTGGGGTGGATGCCAGAGGATCGGCGGAGCGCCTTCCTTGAACCCCCCAGGCAGAGGCAAAAAAATAGTGTAGATGGGGAATTACATTGCATCTGGCTTTACCCACAACCGGTTATGTCCGGTTCTAGGATTACCCGGATTTCTGACTTTACCCGTAACATATATATATATATATATATATATATATATATATATATATATATGTGTGTGTAATATACACGCACACTTTTGGATAAAATTTGAGAACCACTGATCTTCACCATATGAAAGATGGAAAACAGACATTCATCTATCCTTGGTGATGATGTTCCTAGAAAGATCCTTTTTTATATATATATATATATATATATATATATACATATATATATATATATATATATATATATATATATATATATATATATATATATATATATATATATAAAATCAACACATTTAATTGATTTATAAAGTTGTACAGTAGCATAGTTTCTGAAACTGTTTGTTACTTGTTGAAAAGTTCCTGCTATATATGAACATGAGGCCCATAATTTAATTCATTAGAATTTTTTTTAGAAATCCAGTATAACTACATTTGGCAGCACATCAGAGTATATCAGATTTAAAATGTTATGCAGTATTCTTTGTCTAATAAGTATAAAAGAGCTTGCCAAATGCTTTCACAAACTGACAGGATGACATCATGACATTTATTGTTTATTATCCTGATTCAAAATTTGGCTAAAATTAAAACCAAACAACCTGTTCCAGACTTATTTAAATATAAATAGAAAGCAGTTGTATTTTTTTCCACTATCACATATAAAACTGCAGTGTTGAGGAAATGCATACAAGTACACAAACATGTGGAAGAAAGATAATCATGTTAAAATGATTACGTTTCATAAACCAGTTGGTAATCACAAAAACATGGTGGCATTGTCATTAAAAATGGATATCTGTGCAAGCTAATTCCAATCAAATAGCTTCAAGATACACATAGTTCTGCTTAGTCAAAGTCCAAATTAAAGATAGAGCATGCTATTTTAAACAAGTTGCCAATTTACTTCTATCATCAATTTTGTTTTGTTCTCTTAATATCCTTTGTTGAGTAGCATACCTAGGAAGGCTCAGGAGCAGCAATTAACTGCTGGGAGCTAGCTGGTTATTGGTGGCTGCACAGATATGCCTCTTGTTATTGGCTCACCAACTGTGTTCAGCTAGCTCCCAACATTGCATTGCTGCTTTTAATAAAATCTTGTAACCAAAACGATGGAATTATTAAGGGGGCGCTAATATTCTTACACCATATAAATATAGCTCTATAAATTATCGATACTGTGATAAATACACAAACATAATAAAAAGGTTACTTATACTCAGATTCACTATGGAAAGTCAATGAATGTCCTTATTAAAGGGACAGTCTAGGCCAAAATAAACTTTCATGATTCAGATAGAGCATGTAATTTTAAACAATTTTCCAATTTACTTTTATCACCAATTTTGCTTTGTTCTCTTGGTATTCTTAGTTGAAAGCTTAACCTAGGAGGTTCATATGCTAATTTCTTAGACCTTGAAGCCCACCTCTTTCAGATTGCATTTTAACAGTTTTTCACCACTAGAGGGTGTTAGTTCACGTATTTCATATAGATAACACTGTGCTCGTGCACGAGAAGTTATCTGGGAACAGGCACTGATTGGCTAGACTGCAAGTCTGTCAAAAGAACTGAAAAAAGGGGCAGTTTGCAGAGGCTTAGATACAAGATAATCACAGAGGTTAAAAGTATATGATTATAACTGTGTTTGTTATGCAAAACTGGGAAATGGGTAATAAAGGTATTATCTATCTTTTAAAACAATAAAAATTCTGGTGTAGACTGTCCCTTTAAGAAATGAAAGTGTCTTACAAATGCTTTGAGGGTGACAAAATGAAGTCCTATATCTCAGGTATCCACAATTTGTGGCAGTTCCTCTCCAAGACGCTAAATGAGGATATGAAGGAATTCTGCAAATATATAAACACAAAAGAGGGCGCCTCATGTGCATATCAATAGGTCAATCCAACACACCGAATAGATAGAGCACAGGGTACTCACATGTGCTGAAAGGAGCGTACTAGAGACTCACAGTGCTTTAGTTCACTGGACACCGGTAGCAGGAGCCTCCCTTGGCAGATGTCTTGAACGTAGGTAGTGAATAATCAATAAAAAAAAAAGTTGTATAAAACCAATTTTATTTAAAAGCAATAATACAAGTGTACAAAATTCAGGGGTTCAATATATAAGAGGGGGGTACACTTGTATATATTGAACATATATACATACAATATCATTTTTAAACAATTTTAATATGTTTTTCACTTTATTTTTAAATATATATATATATATTTATATATCTGTATATACAATGTGTGTGTGCATATATATATATTTATATACTGTATATATATATATATATATGTGTGTGTGTGTGTGAAAAATTAAATTTTAGCTCTGCAAATAATTGTGTTCTTTCATTGTTATAAAAAAGGTTCACATAAAGTTCTTGTCCTTGTTCTGCTGTTCCAAGAAATGGTTTAACCACCAGTTATCTGAAAAAGGAGTATCTAGTGAAGAATGAGTAATATGAAAGCGCACAAAGAGAAAAACAAAACAAATATTGAGTAGTATTTTTCTATAATTTTAGAATGCAAGATCCATAAATCAAAATGTGCTCACTTGGTAAAGGAAAGGTTCCCTATCTGTGTTCAAGATGATTCCAGCTGTGCAGGATACTGTTCCCAGGCCGTGTTGTGCAGGAATAGGTTCTCCTTGGTGTAGAATCTTTAAGTTTAAATTCATGAGCACACATTAAGCTCATATGGATAAAAAAGCTTTTTTTTTTTGGTGAAAATGCTTTCTAACAAAAATAAATTATTTGTCTCAAAACTCATATATTTAAAAAAGAGTCTTTTTATGCTAAAGTAAGTTTTTTGAATGGTAGCAATACAAGTTATATTTGTGTTTACAGTTTTAAACAGTTCTGGAAAGTCCATTAAATACTCAAAGGGTCCCATATATAAAAGGTCAAGCAGACAAGCTTCTCAACTCGAGAAGTTGTGCGTTCGCCTTCGCAACATACAGGCAGGTGAGCGTGTAATGCCCGCCCCTTCTCTCTTGTGACCAATCACGTGAGAGAAGGGACTGTCAATCACCGAGAGCGAGCCCTCTGTGATTTCCCCTTTCGAACCTCAGAGGTGGCGTAGAGTCTAATGACCACTGCTTCTTACATTGCGGGACACAGACTCGCATATGCAAACCTGCCCCATAAGGGCTCCAGAGCAGCTTTCGCTGCTTAGGACATGGAGCCCAAAGTCTGTATGGTTTAAAAATCCTTTTTAGTTTAAAATGTTCAAAAGAAGGAGGCAAAAGATTTAGATAAATCAGTGTCCGTATTGGCGTTCACTGGACTTTGCCAGAAATGACGTCACTCCCACAAGGCTGTTCTTCTGACTGGTTACTTGAATAGCTTCACTTCATCAGAGGATAATGGGATGCCATCCCTCTCTCTTGTTTGTAGTGGCAGCTGCTTTTCCTATTGGAAACTATGTAAATGTATATTAATGCAAAAACTGATACATTAAAAAATAGTTTTAGGAAAAAAATACTTTGTGTTCATGTTGCTGAAAGATATATAAATAAAAAACAGGACAAAATTATAAAATGAAAAGATGGGAAGTTATTTTGCGGTACATCTGTGATATTCCTTGCGATACAGAATAATATATTTTGTGTATATTAGCGTCTTTATTTTTTATGTGTTTTATGGTTTATGAGAGAATAAAAGGGACATTTTAATAATATCACAAAGGTGGCTAAATCAATATCTTTATTTAGACCATTAGGTTCTAAAGTGCACAGATGTTGTATCCGGTATGTTTCTTGTTTTTTTTAGTTCCAGAAGTCTGTCTTTACCTTTAACTACCTT